>NC_041392.1:419265050-419280186 GCF_002162155.2 Triticum dicoccoides | reverse complement strand
GAGGGGGGCGCGGGGCAACGTGCGAGAGAAAAAGGGGGAAATCGTGCGGTGGGAGTGGGGAGAGTGGGTGTGTTGGGGTAGTGTTGCGGGGGTGAGGGGATAAGGAGAGGAGTGTGGTTGGCGGCTGGGCTGGTTGGCCCAGTTGGGCCAGGGGCCCAAAGGGGGAGGGGGCTTTGCTTTCCTTTTTTTTATCCTTTTTTTTATTTTCTTTTACCGTTTTCTCTTGATTAACAATTTACTTTAGCTCTACTAAAATATATAACTAGTACCTAACTTAGTGTTGTAAATTAAGCCTCTGCCATAAAAAGTGTGACTACCAAATTAAATAGCTTAATATTTTATAACTTATAAAAGTATTTAATGTATTGTTTTAGCGATGTTTTACTTATTATAGTGCATTTTAAAATTTTATAAACATATGGTTCCTTCACCATAATTACCTATGAATTATTTGTCACAATCTAAACATTTTAGTTTTTAATATTTGAAAACTTTTGTGGTTTGCCTTTAACTCAAATTTGAATTTGAATCATTTTTAACTAACGCAAGATTAACAACAGTAACCGCGATGACGTGGCATCATTAACAGGGAATTATTGTAGCTTAAATATTCGGGCGTCACACTGGTTCCTCAAAGAAGCAACGACCCAGGCTCGCGATACGTGAGCCGGACTATGAACTACCGAGAGAAGCTCAAGTGCGGCCTTGTGAATGGCCGTCAGAAGGTTCTATGGTCCAAGCAAGAATTAAGGAGGAATTTGACGCGTATGTGCGTAATGCTGAACTTGAGGGCTTTGTGTTAGATAAGTGCCCCCAATATTATCACCTAACTGATTCCTTTGTGAGAAGGTTTAAATTTACATCATCACGCAATTCTCACACTGTCCTATTTGATCTGTATGATAAATCTAATACCATGGACTTAGAATATTTTAATACTGCTTGTAAACTCCCGCGGTGGGGTAATGTTAGTGAACCTCGCAAATCTGAATTTAAAGAATTTCTTGCTAGTATCACTGTGGGGGAATCTAGAGAAATAACAGAAGCTACCATAGGGAGCGTTCATTTTCCTACCATACATTATTTTGCTCTCTTTATAGGTAGATGCATTAATGGTAAGGATGAGGCACGTCACATGTGTGTTCCCGATCTTAGTGTTCTCAAGAGTGCTGTATTAGGTGATAAACAATACAACTTGGGGGCCATTGTTGCACGTAGGTTGCATCATAACAGTATTAGTGGAGATTTGTTCGGTGGAATTTATGCAACCCGTTTAGCTAATTTTCTTGAGGTACCCGTACATGAAAATGATATGGAGTTGCCTCCTGATTATCTAGATTTTAATGCTATGGTTCGCCATTAGTTTATTGAGAGGAATGAATAACCTCTCCAGTATCGACTAATCTTTGACATGCGTCGCACTATCCATGTTGCTCTCCCTGCTCCTGCTTTCTTTGACTTTCAGACAAAAAAGGAGATATGTTATAACCAGGGAGGAGGCGAACGAGTACGAGAGGAGGACGAAGGCAGCTCGCCTCCAAGCTGCGGGTCTTCAAGCAGTAGCTGCTGCATCTCAGTACGACCCCAGTTTCAACTTTGGATATCTACCAGGCCAGCCATGGCCATAGACCAACTTAGGCCAAAAGCCTAAGCTTGGGGGAGTACGTATTTCTCACCGACATTACATTCCTGTTCACACACTCATCCCAGCTGTCGGTGCTCATACTTTTTCATTATAATATCCATGCTAGTTTATTTTCTTTTCCAGCTTTCTTCTTGCATGTTTGAAAAACCTTAAGAAAACACAAAAAAAATTAGTTGTAGCTTTTAGCTAGTTTACTTTCCATGCCTGTAGTAGTAGTAATTAAAAGTAAAACCCAAAAATATTTCTCGTTCTTCTTTTGCTTGTTGGGAGCTTTCCCGTGTAAATAGTTTTGTTTCTTTTCTTTTCTTTGGGGGTCGAGAGGATAAGACCATAATGAAAATGTTAAGTGGCTCTCATATGCATTATTGTTGATCTAACAAAGATCCCATATTACCTTGTCTTCTCCTTTGTATTAAATGCTTGCAGATTCTAGCTTAGTCCAATGCACGTGCACTATTATTATTATCCACACCGTTTGGTCGTGCAAGTGAAAGGCAATAATGATGATATATGATGAACTGATTGAGATGAGAGAAGCTGGTATGAACTCGACCTCTTTTTTTTTGTAAATATGATTAGTTCATTGTTCCTGATTCAGCCTATTATGAATGAAACATGTTTGCAATGACAATTAGAGATTATAGTTGCTCACGCCATGCTTAATTAGCTAGGAGTTTATAATGGTTTACCTTGCATGCCAACATGCTATTAAAATGGTTATGATGTGGTATGATAGGGTGGTATCCTCCTTTGAACGATTCGAGTGGCTTGACTTGGCACATGTTCACGCATGTAGTTGAAACAAAATCAACATATCATCCACGATATTTATGTTCACGGTGAATTATATCCTACTCATTCTTGCATTCAGTGTTGATTAATTTTAATGCATGTTCATGGCTGTTGTCGCTTCCCAGTCTCTTTCTAGCCTTCATTTGTACTAAGCGGGAATACTGCTTGTGCATCCAATTCCATAAACCCCAAAATTATCCCATATGAGTCCACCATACCTTCCTATATGCAGTATTTACCTATTGTTCCAAGTAAATTTGTATGTGCCAAACTCTAAACCTTCAAATGAAATTCTGTTTTGTATGCTCGAATAGCTCATGTATCAACTAGGGATGTCTATATCTTCCATGCTAGGAGGGTTATTCTCAAGAGGAGTGGACTCCGCTCCTCATTCACGAGAAAATGGCTGGTAATTGGATGCCCAGTCCCATGCCGAAATCAAATCAAAATAATTGCAAACAAAACTGCCCTAGGATTGTTGTTAGTTGGAGGCACCCGTTGTTTCGGACAAACCATGGATTGATGTTTGTTGGTGGTAGGGGGAGTATAAAATTTACCATTATTTTTGGGAACCGCCTATAATGTGTGTAGCATGGAAGATATCGAGATCTCTCGGTTGTTATGTTGACAATGAGAGTATACCACTCAAAATATTATTTATCTCTATTTCAAAATCGAGCTCTGGCACCTCTACAAATCTCTGCTTCCCTCCGCGAAGGGCCTATCTATTTACTTTTATGTTGAGTCATTCTCCTCTTATTAAAAAGCACCAGTTGGAGAGCACCGGTTTCATTTACATTGAGTATGACTGTGACCGGATCTCTTTTACCATGAATTACAATGTTTAGTCAGTCATTGATCTTCAGAGGTGCTCTGCATTTATGTTTTGCGGTCTCAGAAAGGGCTAGCGAGATACCATCTTGTTATATCATATTATGATTGTTTTGAGAAAGTGTTGTCATCCGAGATTTACTATTATTTCTCGCTAGTTGATTATGCCATTGATATGAGTAAACATGAGATCTAGATGTTATTGTGAATATGGTTGGTTCATAATCTTTGCTGAAAACTTGAATGATGGCTTTACATATTTACAACGACAAGAGCAAACAGAGATTGTAAAAGTTTTTCTTTATCACTTTCAGTTTGTCAACTGAATTCTTTGAGGACAAGCAAAGGTTTAAGCCTCGGGGAGTTGATACGTCTCCATCGTATCTACTTTTCCAAACACTTATGCCCTTGTTTTGGACTCTAACTTGCATGATTTGAATGGAACTAACCCGGAGTGACACTGTTTTCAGTAGAATTGCCATGGTGTTATTTTTGTGCAGAAATAAAAGTTCTCGGAATGACCTGAAACTTCATGGAGAATATTTTTGGAATATATAAAAAATACTGGCGAAAGAATCAAGACCCCACACCCTGTCCATGAGGGTGGGGGGCACGCCCCTGCCTCGTGGGCCCCCTGGTGCTCCACCGACCTCAACTCCAACTCTATATATTCACGTTCGGGGAGAAAAAAAATCAGAGAGAAGGATTCATCGCGTTTTACAATACAGAGCCACTGGCAAGCCCTAATCCCTTTCGGGAGGGCTGATCTTGAGTCTGTTCGGGGCTCCGGAGAGGCGAATCCATCGCCATCGTCATCATCAACATTCCTCCATCACCAATTTCATGATGCTCACTGCCGAGCGTGAGTAATTCCATCATAGTCTTGCTGGACGGTGATGGGTTGGATGAGATTTATGATGTAATCAACTTAGTTTTGTTAGGGTTTGATCCCCTAGTATCCATTATGTTCTGAGATTGGTGTTGCTATGACTTTGCTATGCTTAATGCTTGTCACTAGGGCCCGAGTGCCATGATTTCAGATGTGAACCTATTATGTTTTCATGAATATATGTGAGTTCTTGATCCTATCTTGCAAGTCTATAGGCACCTATTATGTGTTATGATCTGTTAACCCCGAAGTGAAAATAATCGGGATACTTACCGGTGATGACCGTAGTTTGAGGAGTTCATGTATTCACTAAGTGTTAATGCTTTGGTCTGGTACTCTATTAAAAGGAGGCCTTAATATCCCTTAGTTTCTGATAGGACCCCGCTGCCACGGGAGGGTAGGACAAAAGATGTCATGCAAGTTCTTTTCCATAAGCACGTATGACTATATTCGAAATACATGCCTACATTACATTGATGACTAGAGCTAGTTCTGTGTCAGCCTATGATATAACTGTTGCATGAGGAATCGCATCCGACATAAGTATCCATCACTGATCCAATGCCTACGAGCTTTTCACATATTGATCTTTTCTTATGTACTTTTCCGTTGCCACTGTTACAATCACTACAAAATCAATACTATTACTTTTGCCACCGTGACCGTTTCTTCCATATTACGTTGCTACTAAATACTTTGCTGCAGATATTAAGTTTTCCTGGTGTTGTTGAATTGATAACTCAACTGCTAATACTTGAGAATATTCTTTGGCTCCCCTTGTGTCGAATCAATAAATTTGGGTTGAATACTCTACCCTCGAAAATTGTTGCGATCCCCTATACTTGTGGGTTATCAAAGGTAACATGAGACAAAGGGGAAACAATATTTGCCCAGGTTCGGGCCCTCTTAATGGAGGTAAAACCCTACTTCCTTCTTGATTGACTTTGATGAGTATAGGGGTTACAAGAGTTGATCCACCTCGAGATCATAATGGCTAAACCCTAGCTGTCTAGCCTATGTGAATTTTGATGGTCTCTACAGACTAAACCCTCTGGTTTATATAGACACCAGAGAGGCCCAGGGTTGTACAGAGTCGGTTTACGGAAGAAGGAAACTATACATCTGGATGCAAATCTTGCTATCCACGCAACGGAGAGTCCCATCCGGACATGGGGGAAGGCCTTCTACTTTGTATCTTCGCGGCCCATCAGTCCGACCCACAACACTCGGACCGGACACCCGAGAACCCCTCAATCCAGGACTCCCTCACCTTCGCAGTGGAAAGCAGAGGTTTTCACGCACTTTTTTATTTTGGATGTACCCTTAATGCAAAGGAACGTCACGTTGTATTAACCTTTGCGATAGTAACCTTTATTATTTAGTCCATCACTTTTGTTTCTTTACCATCACAAGTTCATACAACGCTTATTTTCCTTTACAATAAAAGATCATACATATTTATGAGTAATTTTTATTGCTTTTTGTACCGATGAAAACTTACTTGAAGTATCTTATTCAATCCATAGGTAGATATGGTGGACACTCATGGCAAGAAACTGGGTTTAAGGGTTTTGGTTGCACAAGTAGTATCTCTACTTAGTCCAATTTTTTGGCTAGCAAAAGATCCTAAGCAAGCACCACATGTTGGAGGATCCATAACAATATGGCTTCTATACAAATATAACCGAACTTAACTCATTATGTTGTCTTCCTTGTCCAACTTCAACTAATTTTCTCAAGTTTGAAAATAATTAATGGGGCTCACAATCATAGAAGATGTCCAAGATAGTATATTTATATGTGAAATCTCTCTTCCTTCAATATTCTTTCATGAATTGTTTAAATGACCAATGTTGTGTTTGCTAACTTTCAATAAATTTTACCACCTATACTTCTTATATGTGAAGTCATTACTCCCCATGGGATAAGCATATAAAACATATATAATTTCATATTTATGATATTCAATGCATTCAACCATTTACTCATAGGATATAAGTGAAGCATGAGAGTAAATGACAAAACTACTCCAAAATAATATAAGTGAAGATCAATGAGTAGCCCAATAGTTAAATAGCCATGTGAGGACTCTCTCTCATTCAAGATTTTAGATTCAATGATTTTATTCAAACATATACTAAATGAAAACAAGCTCCAAGCAAAACATATATCATGTGATGAATAAAAATATAGCTCCAAGTAAGGTATACCGATAGTGTTGAATACGAAAGAGGGGATGCCTATTGGGGAATCCCCAAGATTAGTTGCTTGGGTATTCCTTGAATATTACATTGGGGTGCCTTGGGCATCCCAAAGCTTAGGGTCTTGCCACTCCTTATTCTTCTCATATCGACATCTCACTGAAAGCTTGAAAACTTCAATCACACAAAACTTAACGGAACTTCGTGAGATGAGTTAGTATGGTAAAGACAAATCATTCACTTTGGTATTGTCAAGATAACATTCATAATTGTTCTCACACAATGCCTACTATACCATATCGTTTCTACAATTTATATTGAGCAATATAAGGCATAGAAACTATAAAACAAGCAAAGTATGCATTGAAAACAGAATCTGTCAAAAATAGAATAGTCTGTAATGATCTGAACAACAACCATACTTCTGCTACTCCAAAAATTCTGCAAAATTAGGAAAACCCAGCGTATTTTTATATCAATCTTGTGTAAAAAAATCAGATCTGCACACTTATGTGATTTTCTAAAATTCTGGCAATGAGCGCAAAAGTTTTTGTTTTCAGCAAGATCAAATGAACTACCACCATAGATCATCCCAAAGGTCTTACTTGTCACTTTATTGAAACAAAAGCTATAATGCATGATTACTACAGTAGCATAATCATGAGAACATACAAAAACAGTAGGGGTAAATATCGGTTGGCTCCCAGCAAGCGCTTTTCTTTAATGCCTTTTTATCTAGGCATGATATTTTAATGATAGTCTTCCAAGCACAATTCCGATGATAATTTTATTCATACTCTAACAGATATAAGTGAAGTTCGTAGAGCATTCTACAATTAATATAGATTGACCAATATCCAAGCTCAAAATATGTAAGTGAAGCACACAAAGCATTCTATAAAGCCATACTCAAAAGATTGAAGTGAGGCACAAAGAGCATTCTATAAATCCATGAAGGACTATCTCATACTATCATGGTGCATAAAGGAAAGGAAAAAAATAAACACAAAAGATGCATATCATGTGAACAAAACAAAAACCAAGGTATACCGATAATTGCTGAGGAATAATGATGGGATGCCTTCCAGGGCATCCCCAAGCTTAGATGCTTGAGTCTCCTTGAAATATTTACTTGGGGTGCCTTGGGCATCCCCAAGCTTGAACTCTTGTCTATCTGTATTCTTCTTATATCGATACCTCCTTGATCATTGAGCACTTCATCCACACAAAACTTAACAAAAACCCTTGTGAGATCCGTTAGTATAATAAAGCAAATCACTACCTTTAGGTACTGTTGTAAACTCATTCCAATTTCATATTATCATTATATCTATTGTATTCCAACTTCACCATGGTTCATACCCCCCGATACTACCCATAGATTCATGAAAATAAGCGAACAACACATAGAAAACCTAATCTGTCAAAAACAGGACATTCTGTAGCAATCTGAAAACTTCGTATTCTTCTGAACTCAAAAAATTCTAAAAATCTAGGAAAAAGTAAAAAAGTATATAAGTACTTTGTAAAAAATTCAAAAACTTTTGATGTTTCAGTAAAAAATGTAAATTCGCTCACTACAACCAAAGTTTCTGTTTTGCACCACACATAGCAAACAAGCAATAATCATCCTAAAGCCAAATCTTGGTGCATTATTTTTATAATACAATGGATATATACAAGGGGATAATTATTTTTGAGAAACTTCCATGAAGAATTCTACATTGTTTCCATGGGCATGAACACAAGTGTTCAAAGTCGAACCTCACTTCTCCAATGCATAATATTCCAATCACTTCTCTTTTTGAAAAAGTTTTTAGGCATAAGAGGCAAGTAACTTTTTTGTATTTCACATTATTTTAAAAAAATTTGTTTGTTTCACCCACAACTAAAGAAAACCAAAACAAAAGGGACAACAAAATCTACTTAGTGAAGAAAGCAAACAAGCACGCACGAGAATATCAATCCCACGCTATTGCTCCCTAGCAACGGCGCCAGAAAAGAGCTTGATAATCCCCAAGTGCAAGGAATCATCGTAGAAATTTCCAAAGGTGGAAGTGATAAGTATGGAGTATCGAAACCACAAGGATCTAAACGTAAGATCAGTATTCTCTCAAGTCCTATTTGCCACTGATACAACTCTACGTACACCGAACGTTTGCTTCCATCTAGAAACGAGAAATAAAACTACATTTTGGGTATAAAGAGGATAGCTTTGCATGATATAGGAGAACTAAAATATAAAAATAGGTGTTGTTAACATGAAGTTAGAATATATTACTATATATTATAAATAGCGAGTGCAGAATAATGATGGATTGGTGTGCAGAATTATCCTAGGAAATTGTTAATAAGATCGGTAATCATTACTGCAATTTTATATGACAAAGAGGCATAAGATAACATACTTTCTCTACTTGGATCATCCGCACTTATGATTGGGACTCTAGCAAGCATCTGCAACTACTAAAGATCATTAAGGTAAAACCCAACCATAGCATTAAAGTATCAAGTCCCCTTCATCCCATACGCAAGAACCCCCTTAGTCGGGCTTAAGCTTCTATCACTCTAGCAACCCACTATAAGCGAATCATGAACGTAGTGCAACACCCTACAGCGGGAAACCTTCATGTCTGCGCGACATGGAAGGCACCATAGGATAGCACCAAAATAAAACATACAACTCAAGCCAATCTAGATCATCAATCAACCCAAAAGACAAAAGAAATCTACTCAAAACATCATAGGATGGCAACACATCATTGGATCATAATATGTGGCATAAATCACCATGTTCAAGTAGCTGATTACAGCGGGGTGCGGGAGAGTGGACCGCTTAAAAGAGATGAGGAATGTGATGAAGATGGTGATGTTGATGAATACGATCACTGCGGCGATGGTTCCCCCGGCGGCACTTCAGCGCGACCGAGAGAGAGGGGGAGAGGGTCTCCCCCTTGTGCTTCCTCCTCCATGGCCTCCCCCTAGATGGGGATAGGTTCTCCCTCTGGTCCTTGGCCTCCATGGTGATGATGGCCCCCCTTTGGCTTCCTCCTCCATGGCCTCCGGTGATAATGGCCCCCTCTGGCAGGGTGCCGGAGAGGGCCTAGATAGCTATTTCGTGGCTACAGAGCCTTGAAGCGGCGGGACTTTATATCTAGGGTTCATTTCGGGGGTTTCCCATTTATAAGAATTTTTGGCGTCAGTCTCACGTCAAGGAGGTGCCCGAGGGGCCCACAAGCCCTCAGGGCACCCCCGGGGGGCGCGCCCAGGAGGCTTGTGGCTTCCTCATGAAGCTTCTGGTCCATCCTCGATGCTTTGGGGGTCTCTTTTGGTCCACAAAAAATCACCATAAATTTTCAGCCCATTCCGAGAACTTTCATTCCTGCCCAAAAAACGACACCATGGTAGTTCTGCTGAAAACAGCGTCAGTCCGGGTTTGTTCTAATCAAATTATACCAAAACCATATAAAATTGTTTTGACATGGCATGAATACTTCATAAATTATAGATAAGTTGGAGATGTATCACCGATCGAAACGCAAACATGATCCTAGTGCAAAATGAAAAAGCTCACCGAAGAAGAGGCCGGCTGAACCCACTGATAGAAATGACCAAAGTAATTCCTATGATAAGGATGATCCTCCGCTCACAAAGGATGAAGTTGAAGCCACTCTCAGTGAGCAAGTGAACATCACTATCTCCACGATGCTGCCTGATCTTCGGGTCCCCATTGTTCCAACAGCACCGCAGAAGAAGATCATTATGAAAATAAAAACTCCACCTACCACTGTAACTATGAAACAACATGTGGATACAACTCCTCATCCAGATGCTCTGAAGGATTTGGTTGTTGATGCTCCTGCGAGTACTGCCAAGCCAGGTGAAAGGATTCCCAAGCCCGGTGTGAAGAAAATCAAAGCACCCACTCCCGAGCCAAGTGCTCCTCAAGATAAAGTTCCGAACGGAAAGCCTACTAAGTTTGCCCTACATTGATGCAGCTCTTGGCTTCTATGCCTCCATCTGAGCAAGGTCATGTGCAACCTATTCCAACTACTCTCCTTCTCCAACTAATTCTCCTCACTACTAAACGCAAATCCTATGAAAGTTGCGAGAGAAATCTCCTTGTGTTCTGAGCAAATACTTACCACCAAGAGATTGTGATCTTCTTTGCTGCGAGAGATTTGTCTTAGACCAAGGAGTTAGCATTACTTGTTCCTCAAGTAATGTTACTGTTGCTCTTTGAAATCTGACCTTTGACAACGTAGCGACCCTGCGTCGGTGTTGTCTGGTGGCTGATCCGTTTGATTCTGAGAAGATTGTTGAGGAACCCCCTCTCAGAGTGATTTGAGTTTAAAATCCACCAAGAGAAAACCCCTAGAGCCAAAGAATTAGATAGTGGTTCAGCATCACTCGGATCTAAGTCCAGTACGCTCCGCCTATTACTCTTGAGAGCTGCAAACTCTCTAGACGGTTAGATGTCAATTTCTTCAGAGACCAAGAGTGATTGTGGTTCTCGAAGAAGAAGTCTGTAAAGGTTCTGAGATCGCCTCAAGTATCTACCATGAGTGATCGATATTGGTTGATGAACCAATTGTCAAGGAGAATAGGGCGAAGAGAGTTTATCTTTTGTGTTAAGTCAAAACCCCTCCAACCAGACGTACTCCTTGTGTAGAAGGATGAACTGGTCTACTAAATACCTTGTCGCCATCGAGCATCACTGGTTACCTCTGTTATCCCTCGTTATTTGAACATTTTCAATTATGTCATTTGTCTCGATGCATGTTCTTAGTTTCCATTCGATAGCTTGTGTTCGCTCGATGTACTCTGTTTTCATTCACTCCACTGCTGGGTTCCGAGAGTTTTGAGATTTCTGAAAGAAATTTTAAAACTCCCATTCACCCCCCTATGGTAGGCATAGTTCATTCCTACAGTAGGATTCCACATGTTCATCATTGGTGGTAAGGTGATGGTTAAAGTTGTCTTGTTAAGCCGCTAGGAATTTGACTGTTGTGCCATCACGTAGAAAGTTTTTTTTGTGGATACCTGATAGAAAGTTCCAGGTGCTAGAATTGTAGATCATGGTATATTTGTAGACAAATGTAGGTCTCGTTGGTGTACTTGCTTTCTTGTCGAGTCCCATCCAATGCCTTGGCGGCGTGGTTGTCAATGCAGTATAGTCGTCATTGGATTGTACGGGTTGCGTCTTCTATACACGGTAGTTGTTAGGGTCGTCTATGGCCGGTGTATACAACGCTAGCGCATGTGGTGGAGTCTGGTTCACATGCCTGTCAGCGCTGAGCATTTATGCAGCCATGTCTACGGTCATGTTAGATGAGTAATCTACTAGTCAGAGACCTTGAGGTTCTGCTCTTTAGCAACGGGTGGCTTGCGAGCAACGCTTGCTAGGCATAGGCTTTGGCGGTCGACTTCCACATAGTTCACCATGACTGAGTCCGACACTTTTTCTGTGGTTGTTGCTACTGTGCCGATGATGTTTTGTGTCTTTAATCAGGTGGTAGGCATGTCCTTTATCATGCTCGCTTTGCAGGTGTATGAGTTGTTGTTCCAAGAAAGAGGGTTTTATGTTATTTCTACGGAGAAGGCCAGATAGGGTGAATGAGCATCTGGCTGGTCAGAAACTAGTGGCCAGCGCCTCTAGACGAGACAACACGTCACATGAGGGGTGAGGGCAATCGGGCATCAGGGAACACATACACCTGCTCTGCGAGTCCATATCCTCGATTCGTCTGTTCCAGCACCCTGGCGGGGCGCCTTTGGTCAAGGGTAGTTTCACAATATAATGTGCCACCCAAAATATTATGTGTGTACACCGTAACAACAATGCTTCAACCATGCATATTGCAAAAAGAGATGAAGGACAAGCAAGGCACAACTCTAATAGAAGGTGAAGAGCGAAAAACAGATGTGTAGATTGTTGCAGAGGTTCTCAAGGGCATTTCTAAGCATAGCATGTTCCTCGCAAGCATGGTGGAGTCATCTGCCTCCAGGAAGAAGACAACCTCTCATGAATGCATGAGAGAGCTTGAAAAGAGTTGCAACTCAGGAGCAAGCTGTGAGATCAGCAGCCGATATGTATCAATAAGGACTGAATGCAAGAACGGCAATGCAGCAACAAGAATCAAAGATATGAAATTGCAGCTCTTAAGAAGGCACAAGAGGAGAAAACTGCTTCTATGGAAAAGAAGCAATCACAACTCGAAGGAGCTTTTGGTTTTTTCTCAAGGATGCAACCCGGCTCTGACAACAGCATGGCATGGCCTACTTTGGGGGGTTGCGACAACAACATGTCGTAGGCCACTTTGGGTGGGCTTTGACAACACCATGTCGCTACCCTAATTGTTGTCTTCTTTGTCTGGAAACTTATGGTTGTCCCTTATTATATTTTGTAATGTGTGGTACTCTATTGGTTTCCTTTTATGTCGTGTGTGATACTTCCTCAATTGGCTGATCATTATCACAATTGTGTTAAGCATGTCTATTTTAGCATTAATGAAAGTCATTTCATTCTCATATTTGAAACTTAAAAAAACAAAATTAAAATTCAAATTTGGTTGGCAGTTGCAACATTGAATAAACTGTGATAGTAATAGTGACTAAAATGTGTGCCATCACTAGCTTCTGGACCCACATGTAAGCAGCCATGTCAACATCCCATGGGCCACGTGTCAGGATCTTTGACCGATCAAATCCGATCATTACTGGCGAGCACTGCCAGTGATAAAACCTCGGTCGGGACTAGCTGTAAGCTTCCATGTCAACATATTATGGGCCCGTATGTCAGATTCCTTGACTGGTCAAACATGGTGGGTCGGTTGTTAGTATACGGTGACAGTTCTAGTGACACTTTATGGCCTTCGCGGTAGATAATTTCGTCAACGATTTTTGGTTCGTCACCTAAGATGCTTGCGTGACGGATGATACGTCTCTGTCGTATCTATAATTTTGATTGTTTCATGCCAATATTATACAACTTTCAGATACTTTTGGCAACATTTTATATGATTTATTGGAATAACCTATTGATCCAGTACCTAGTGTCAGTTCCTGTTTTTTGCGTGTTTTTGCTTCATAGAATATCCATACCAAACGAAGTCCAAATGCAATAAAAATTTATGAAGTATTATTTTGGAACATTTGTGATTTTTGGGAGGTGGAATCAACACAAACAGGGGCCCACAACCCCCAAGATACACCAGGGCGCGCCCTAGGCCCAAGCGCGCCCAGGTGTCTTGTGCCCTCCTCGAACGTCGGTGGACCTCGATATCCAGAAAAAAAACCATGTTAAAATCTCAGCGCAATCAGAGGTACGGATCTCCGGGTATTTAAGAAACAGTTTTTGGCCAGATCTGAGGGACGCGAAACAGAAGAGAACAGAGGGATAGATCCAATCTTGGTGGGGCTCCCGCCCCTCCGCTGCCATGGAGGCCATGGACCAGAGGGGGAACTCTCCTCCCATCTAGCGGCATAGGCCAAGGAAGAAGAAGGAGAGGACTCTCTCCTCCTCTCTCTCGGTGCCGCCAGAGTGCCGTCGGGGCTAGGATTGTGACAACGATCTACATCAACAATCTTGCTACCGTCAACACCAACTCTCTCCCCCTCTATGCAGCGGTGTAACACCCCTTCTCCCCGCTGTAATCTCTACTTAAACATGGTGCTCAGCACTATATATTATTTCCCAATGATATGTGGCTATCCTATGATGTTTGAGTAGATCTGTTTTGTCCTATGGGCTAATTGATGATCGTGGTTGGTTTGATTGTATATTTTATTATGGTGCTATTCTACGATGCCCTCTGTCTCACGCAAACGTGAGGGATCCCGACTGTAGGGTGTTGCAATATGTTCATGATTCGCTTATTGCTGGTTGCCGGGGTGATAGAAGCCTGAACACAGATAAGTGGGCTGTTGCGTATGGGAGTAAAGAGGACTTGATACTTGATGCTATGGTTGGGTTTTACCTTAATGATCTTTAGTAGTTGCAGATGCTTGCTAGAGTTCCAATCATAAGTGCATATGATCCACGTAGAGAAAGTATGTTAGCTCATGCCTCTCCCTCATAAAAGAACGGATATAACTTTCCCAATTTTGTACTCCAACTCTTGCCGTTTCCGGCGTTAAGTTATATTTATTTCTCGGGTTCGGGTCTTTGTCTCCGTGTGTTGTTTTCGTTTTCATGCATCTCATATCATGTCATCATGTGCATTGCATTTGCATACGTGTTCATCTCATGCATTCGAGCATTTTCCCCGTTGTCCATTTTGCATTCCAGCGTTTCGTTCTCCTCCGGTGGTCATTTATACCTTTCTTTCTTGTGTGGGGATTAAACATTTCCGGATTGGACCGAGACTTGCCAAGCGGCCTTGGTTTACTACCGGTAGACCGCCTATCAAGTTTCGTATCATTTGGACTTCGTTTGATACTCCAACGGTTAACCGAGGGACCGAAAAGGCCTCGTGTGTGTTGCAGCCCAACACCCATCCAATTTGGCCAAAAACCCACCAAACTCTGCTCCATGTCCTAGAGCGTTCGATCATGATCGCGTGGCCGAAAACCGCACCTCATTTGGACTCTCCTAGCTCCACTTATGCCTATAAATAGCCCCCCCCGTTTTCGGATCTCTCTCCCTCTCCTAAACCCTAAAAAACAGATCCCGCCGCCGCCGGACGTGTCCGCGCCAGGCCGGACAATGTCCGGATCGCACCTGCCGCTGCCCGCAGCCACTCGCGGGGCGCCACGTGGCAGCCGGCAACCGCCGCC
>NC_041392.1:419257535-419264570 GCF_002162155.2 Triticum dicoccoides | reverse complement strand
AGCTCTCCGCACCGGCCAGCCCCTCCTCTCCTCATTCCGGCGACCGCGACAGCTCCGGTGAGCTCGGATCCAGCCGTGCCTCGGTTTCCATGCAGATCTGAGATATTTTGAATCGGGGTTGACTTTTTCCCCTCCGAACCCTAGTTTTTGTGCATACTTTGACCTGTGATATCTCCGCATTCGTAGCTCCGATTTAGGCATATAGTATATCAGAATGTTCGCCTCGACGAGTACATCATTTCATTCCATTGCATCATTTTCATTTGAGCTCATCTTGATTCCGAAAATGCTGCTAGAAGGAGGCTTCGTGAGATTTTTGTCAGATCTGCTAGTTCATCTTAGACTTTTGTCATTTTTGCCATGATTATTGTGTGCATGCTATGCATGTGAGTCCTTCATATGTTTTGTTAAGTATCTTGTTATCTTTCCAGAGGTGCAACCCATACATTTTTAGGATGTGTGTGGTGACTTGTGCAAGCTTGCAAAGTGAGGCACCCGGTAAATCTGTTTTCAGGGACATTAGTTTTCACTAAGTCTGGGATTATTTAGTTCATGATGCCATATGTTCAGCTTGTTTCCTAGTGATCCGTGCCTCTTTTGGGGATGATCAGTAAGGGCATTTTGTTAATCATGTTATGCTCTATCCATCCATGTCTTTGTTTGCAATTATGGAGCATCCTAGCTTGAGTCAATCGAGCTCTACTTTTGCTTCGTTGTGAATCTGGGCAGATCGTCAACTTGTTTGCGATTTTGCCGGAGTTGTTGTAGTTGACCCGTGCATGCTATGCCATTGTTCTTGACATGTCTGGCTAGAATTTTGTGCCTTCTTAATGGATGTATGCTTTCCTTGCCATGACTTGCACCGTAGTGAGTGCATCGAGCTTGTTTACATGCCTTCGTGAGTTATATTTCAGCATGTCTCAGTTTTCACTAAGTCTGAAAAACTGATTGTGTTTTAGCTATGTTCGTGGGCTTGTTAGTATATTTTGTGAACCCTTTTGGCCCCAGGTCACTTTGGGTCTTTTGTTAATCTTGTTGAGTAGCTCCATGCCATGTTCTTACTTATCTTAATCAGGTCATGTATCATGTTGTTTCGCTTCTCTGAAGAGGGCTTCGTGATCTGAAATTTCAGACAAGTGTTAATTTCACTAAGTCTGAAATCTGTTTTGCATTTGTGTTTTTGCCATGCTTGTTTGAACCTCCTAATGGATGATTTGGCTGTAGCTCAGTGCTAGGCTTTTGTTAAGCATCTTGTGTGCATCCCTGCCATGCATTTTTTTGTCATGTTTGGGTGTTGTAGCATGTTCATCTCATTGCATTTAGATGCCTACTTGCTGTAAATGGCAGTCCGGTGTCAATTTTGAATCGCTTGCCATTTCCAACCCGTAACTCCGATTCCAATGTTCTTTATATCGTTTTCAAGCGATTTCATCCCATCTTTCCAGTGGCACCCTTGGAATTCCAAGTTGAGGCCAGCTTCATGCATTTTCTGTCATATCATGCATTTTGCATCCCGCATCGCATCCCGCATAGCATGTCGTCATTTCATCATATTGCTTGTCTTGCACGTGGTTGATTGTATCCTTGTTGCTTGTTTGTCTTGTTTGGTAGAGCCGGGAGACGAGTTTGCTACCGAGGAGCCCATTGAGTTTCCTTTTGAGGATCCAGTCAACTCTGACAACTGTGCAGGCAAGATGATCATACCCTCGAAATCACTACTATCTTTGTTATGCTAGTTTGCTCGCTCTTTCGCTATGCCAATGCTGCGATGCCTACCTTTTGCTTGTCAGCCTCCCAATTGCCATGTTGAAACTCTAACCCACCATGTCCTAGCAAACCGTTGATTGGCTATGTTACCGCTTTGCTCAGCCCCTCTTATAGCGTTGCTAGTTGCAGGTGAAGATTGGAGCCGTTCCGTGTTGGAACTTTTGTTTACTTGTTGGGATATCATTATATTGCTATGTTATCTTAATGCATCTATATACTTGGTAAAGGGTGGAAGGCTCGGCCTCTCGCCTAGTGTTTTGTTCCACTCTTGCCGCCCTAGTTTCCGTCATATCGGTGTTATGTTCCCGGATTTTGTGTTCCTTACGCGGTTGGGTTATAATGGGAACCCCTTGGTATTTCGCCTTCTTTAAAGCTTTTCCAACAATGCCCAACATTGGTTTTATCATTCGCCACCTAGCCTCTTTTCCCTTGGGTTACCGGAGCCCAAGGGTCATCTTATTTTAACCCCCCCGGGCCAGTGCTCCTCTGAGTGTTGGTCCGACCGAGTAGACTGCGGGGCCACCTCGGGGCAACTTGTGGGTTGGTTTTACTCGTAGGATGTATCATCTGAGTGTTCCCTAAGAAAGAGATATGTGCAGCTCCTATCGGGATTTGTCGGCACATTCAGGCGGTGTTGCTGGTCTTGTTTTAACCTGTCGAAGTGTCTTGAGTTACCAAGATATCGAGTCTGATCGGAATGTCTTGGGAGGAGGTCTATTCATTCGTTGACCGTGAGAGCTTGTCATGGGCTAAGTTGGGACTCCCCTACAGGGATTGAACTTTCGAAAGCCGTGCCCGCGGTTATGTGCAGATGGGGATTTGTTAATGTCCGGTTGTAGATAACTTGAACCTTATTTAATTAAAATGAATCAACTGAGTGTGTTACCGTGATGGCCTCTTCTCGGCGGAGTCCGGGAAGTGGACACGGTGTTGGAGTAATGTTTGCGCAGGTTGTCCTCTAGTTACTCGCTTGCGCTTTGCCTCCTCTTCTCGCTCTCTTTTGCGAATAAGTTAGCCACCATACTTGCTAGTCGCTTGCTGCAGCTCCACTCATTTTTAACCTTGCCATACCTATAAACTTAAATAGTCTTGATCGCGAGGGTGCGAGATTGCTGAGTCCCTGTGGCTCACAGATTACTATTACACCAGATGCAGGTCCAGGTGATTCCGCTCCATGTGACGAGTACGAGCTCAAGTGGGAGTTTGACGAAGACTCTCAGCGATACTACGTGTCTTTTCCTGACGATCAGTAGTGGTGCCTAGTTGGGGTTTGATTGGGACCGTGTCGCATGTTGGGTTCTCTTTCATTTTGGCGCCATAGTCGGGCCATGAGGGTTTGAATGATGTAATGTTATTTATGTTCTTGATTGACGTGGCGAGTGTAAGCCAACTATGTTCTCCCCTTTATTATTCATATTACATGGGATGTTGTGAAGATTGCCTAACTTGCGACATATGCCTTCAATGCGATTATGTCTCTAAGTCGTGCCTCGACACGTGGGAGCTATAGTCGCATCGAGGGTGTTACAAGTTGGTAATCAGAGCCATCCCCGACCTTAGGAGCCCCATTGCTTGATCGTTTTAGCGGCCGAGTTGTGTCTAGAAAAAATGTTTTGAGTCTTTAGGAATTATATATCGGAGAGCTTAGGAATTCTTTTTACTTCCCAGTCTCCTCATCGCTCTGGTAAGGCATCCTGACGTAGAGTTTTGACTCTTCTCTTCTAAAATTTCACTAAAAAAAATTTAGGATCACGCGAGTATCTTGGAATCGTTCCGATGGCTTATGATGAGAATACTGTCTTGGTGCCTCCTGTCAGGGGTTTAGTGGAAGTGTCCCGGGGAGTTGAGCTCTGAGGTGTTGTCATCATAATTTTATCGTTGCAATTCTGGAATACTTGAGATATGTTCGCCGACATCGAAAATCTCTTTTATGCAGTTCGTTGGTGAGATAACCTCGACGCCACCCAGTACTGGGGCGGGAGTTCGGGAGTATCGCCATAACTTGTATAACAGATGCTTTTCGAAGGTTGAGGTAGATGATTTCCGAAGGTTTCTTGGTTATGTGTTGAAGGATGGATACAGCTGGATGTAGGATTTGTTAGTTTGGGTGAGATATTATGCTTCCCCTATATCCCCAACACCTGATTGCATAACCGGAAAATTTCGGGAGTTTCATAGGTGGGAATTCAAGTAGCTCTTAGGATATCTTTCCGACAAATGTATGATATGAAATTGGGGTTCGACGTCTAGTGGTCCGCCTATTCACGGTTGGTTTTACAGTGGTCTCGTTGTGTCTTAAAGAGTCCTTGACTATGCCGACTCGGGGACGCTTTGTATGTCATGTGCACTGCCTTGTACATGATGGTGCTGTACGATCGAGCCCGTGTAGGCCCCACCACGAAAACTTCGGACGAAATCTCTATCATATGTTTGTTCCGGCTTATTCTGCAAGCCAATCCTTTGTTTTTGTTTTGAGTTGTGGTATTCGAGTTGCTTCGAAGTCAAATGTTGATTCCATACCTTCCCCTAATGGTGTTCTCATACTCCGATGTGAATACTAATCCTTCTCGGTCATCGAGCTTGTCATCTAAATTTCTTTTCAACGGCGTGTTTCTCTTCAAGTGGATCCGATCACTTCAACATTCACAAGATCAATTATCATTTCTGCTCAACGGTGCTTGTTTTATCCATTCCAAGTGGTCTTTGTTTTTTTTCCCACCCACCCACCCTTCTTCTTCGAGGACTCAGATTTCTTATTCAAGTATCCTTTTATTGATGGGAAGCTTCTCCATTCCTTTTCCGTCAATATTCTTATCCGGTGATTCTCATGAAGATCGTAATGGAGATTCAAGTTATCATTCTTTGTTCTTTTATCTTCTCCGGTGGATTCAAGTCAAGCCTTTGGTGTTGATCATATCCTTTCCTCGTTTCAGAAGCTTTATCATACCGTTGCTCATCATATTCATTCATTTCTTGCTATTCATTTATTCCGGAGTGCTCAAGATATTTCGAAGATTTGTGTTTTCACTTTGCATCCGTTCAAGCTATTTTGAGGTCCTATCTTACTCAAGCCATTTAATTCAATCGGAGCAATCCTCTCTTTTAAATCATTTCAATGGTGTAACTTTTGAGTGGGCCCTAACCCACAAGTCTTTTCCCAGGGTCTTACCTGACTTTTCTAGTCTCCCCGGAGCTATCATCAAATTCTTTTGAAGTTTGACATAAGAATGAATTATCATTAGTCAAATGTATTTCTCCAAGATCTTTCAAATTCTTTTCATAGTTGGCTCAACCTCTTCGTTTTTGATTCTTCCGGAATTTCTAAATTATTCATGGTGGTGTTTTGTCGTCGTCATTCTCAACATTTGAAGACCGAAGAAGAGTTTCTTTTAATCTTGTTCTATTCTCTTCAAGATTCATGGTGCTAGCTTGTTGCCATCCTCTCATAATTGTTTTCGATTGTGAGAATCTTTTTCACCCATCAGGAGATATTCAAGAGTCTTCTCAGTGTGTTATCCGGAGATCCATCTAAATCATTACAAGGTTTCACCTTGTGTTTTTCAACTTCTCTTTCTTCTCGTTATCCTTTCGTTACCGGAGTTCTTGGAGGTTCTACATGTTGGTTCATGAAGGATTTAAATTCCTTCTCGAAGTGTTCATCAAGATTCTTTTCTAAGGAGCTCAATCATTCTTCATCTTGCTATCCGGAGTGCATTCTTGTCTATCTTATCATTCGAGGTGGTATTATGTCATTCTTGATAATTTGAGTTCATGTTTTCATGATTCACATGCTGTCAAGAATGAGACATTTTTAAATCCATCATTTTCTTCATTGGAATTATCTTGGGTTATATTTCATCTAAAGCCTTCCCTAAGGATCGTTGTTATTATGGTGCTTATAAATGATCCAAGTTTTCATTTATCCTCCCGGTGAAATAAGTTTCTCGCCTCCTAGTTCATATCAATCCAATCTTTTGTTTTCGTTAGTGGCAGAATTTTCGCCTCATAAAGTTTGAGATGGTCTCCATAAGCCCACTACAACCTTGTTCTTTTCTTGTTGTTAATCCAACAAATCCGTTCTAACATTTGTTGTAACCATGCTCTCTCAAGATCTTGTTTCCCTTCGTTCCGGAGGCATTGTGATGTTGCTCTCCTCAACACATCTTCTTAGATTGTCAGGACCATGTTTTGATCGTGCTTATCCTTTTAACCAGAGTGTTGTGTCCCCTTTTGCTCAAGCTCTTTCATTTTACCAAGTTTTTCATCTCTTTTAAACCGGAGTGCTGTCCGAGAACTTTCTTACCCCTTGTTTCAATTCATTCAATAGTTACGGAGGCAGTGTATTGTGATTTCATCAAGTATCTTCTCATCTTATCAAGTTATTATTCAATTCCTTTTCTTTTCAACCGGAGTGCTGCCCGAATTTTGGTTTTCCTTGATCCCCTTCTTCAACCGGAGTGTTTTCAATAAATATCTTGCCCTTCAACCTCAATGTTTTTTTCGCAATGCTCTTTGTCCCTCTTTTCTAACGGAGTGTTTTCGACCTAGTTCACCTTCGTTGTATTCTTTGCTCGAATTTGTTCAACCTCGCAAGGTTCTTGGTTTCACTTATTGGTCAAAGAAGCAACTTAATTTACCTCTTCTCTTTCTCCTCCATTTTCCCTCCAGTGCCATTCTAGATCTCGGGACGAGATCCTTTCGTAGTGGTGGAGTGTTGTAACACCCCGGATATAACTTTCCCAATTTGTACTCCAACTCTTGCCGTTTCCGGCGTTAAGTTATATTTATTTCTCGGGTTCGGGTCTTTGTCTCCGTGTGTTGTTTTTGTTTTCATGCATCTCATATCATGTCATCATGTGCATTGCATTTGCATACGTGTTCATCTCATGCATTCGAGCATTTTCCCCGTTGTCCGTTTTTGCATTCCGGTGCTTCGTTCTCCTCCGATGGTCATTTCTACCTTTCTTTCTTGTGTGGGGATTAAACATTTCTGGATTGGACTGATACTTGCCAAGCGGCCTTGGTTTACTACCGGTAGACCGCCTGTCAAGTTTCGTATCAATTGGACTTCGTTTGATACTCCAACGGTTAACCGAGGGACCGAAAAGGCCTCGTGTGTGTTGCAGCCCAACACCCCTCCAATTTGGCCCAAAACCCACCAAACTCTGCTCCATGTCCTAGAGCGTTCGATCACGATCGCGTGGCCGAAAACCGCACCTCATTTGGACTCTCCTAGCTCCACTTATGCCTATAAATAGCCCCCCCCCC
>NC_041392.1:419230610-419257156 GCF_002162155.2 Triticum dicoccoides | reverse complement strand
GCCACCCCGCTGCCTCGGTCGCCGCGCCCGCGCCGCCTCGCCGCCGGCGCCCCACTCCGGCGAGCTCTCCGCACCGGCCGGCCCCTCCTCTCCTCACTCCGGCGACCGCAACAGCTCCGGCGAGCTCGGATCCAGCCGTGCCTCGGTTTCCATGCAGATCTGAGATATTTTGAATCGGGGTTGACTTTTTCCCCTCCGAACCCTAGTTTTTGTGCATACTTTGACCTGTGATATCTCCGCATCCGTAGCTCCGATTTGGGCATATAGTATATCAAAATGTTCGCCTCGACGAGTATATCATTTCATTCCATTGCATCATTTTCATTTGAGCTCATCTTGATGCCCGAAATGCTACTAAAAGGAGGCTTCGTGAGATTTTTGTCAGATCTGCTAGTTCATCTTAGACTTTTGTCATTTTTGCCATGATTATTGTGTGCATGCTATGCCTGTGAGTCCTTCATATGTTTTGTTAAGCATCTTGTTATCTTTCTAGATGTGCAACCCATACATTTTTAGGATGTGTGTGGTGACTTGTGCAAGCTTGCAAACTGAGGCACCCGGTAAATCTATTTTCAGGGACTTATTAGTTTTCACTGTCTGGGATTATTTAGTTCATGATGCCATATGTTCAGCTTGTTTCCTAGTGATCCGTGCCTCTTTTGGGGATGATCAGTAAGAGAGTTTTGTTAATCATGTTATGCTCTATCCATCAATGTCTTTGTTTGCAATTATGGAGCAACTTAGCTTGAGTCAATCGAGCTCTACTTTTGCTTCGTTGTGAATCTGGGCAGATCATCAACTTGTTTGCGATTTTGCCGGAGTTGTTGTTGTTGACCCGTGCATGCTATGCCATTGTTCTTGCCATGTCTAGATAGAATTTTGTGCCTTCTTAATGGATGTATGCTTTCCTTGCCATGACTTGCACCGTAGTGAGTGCATCGAGCTCGTTTACATGCCTTCGTGAGTTATATTTCAGCATGTCTCAGTTTTCACTAAGTCTGAAAACTGATTGTGTTTTAGCTATGTTCGTGGGCTTGTTAGTATATTTTGTGAACCCTTTTGGCCCCAGGTCACTTTGGGTTTTTTGTTAAGCTTGTTGAGTAGCTCCATGCCATGTTCTTACTTGTCTTAATCAGGTCATGTATCATGTTGTTTTGCTGCTCCGAAGAGGGCTTCGTGATCTGAAATTTCAGACAAGTGTTAATTTCACAGTCTGAAATCTGTTTTGCATTTGCGTTTTTGCCATGCTTGTTTGAACCTCCTAATTGATGATTTGGCCATAGCTCAGTGCTAGGCTTTTGTTAAGCATCTTGTGTGCATCCCTGCCATGCATTTTGTTGTCATGTTTGGGTGCTGTAGCATGTTCATCTCATTGCATTTAGATGCCTACTTGTTGTAAATCGTAGTCCGGTGTCAATTTTGAATCGCTTGCCATTTCCAACCCGTAACTCCGATTCCAATGATCTTTATATCGTTTTCAAGCGATTTCATCCCATCTTTCCAGTGGCACCCTTGGAATTACAAGTTGAGGCCAGTTTCATGCATTTTCTGTCATATCTTGCATTTTGCATCCCGCATCGCATCCCGCATAGCATGTCGTCATTTCATCATATTGCTTGTCTTGCACGTGGTTGATTGTATCCTTGTTGCTTGTTTGTCTTGTTGGGTAGAGCCGGGAGACGAGTTTGCTACCGAGGAGCCCGTTGAGTTTGCTTTTGAGGATCCAGTCAACTCTGACAACTGTGCAGGCAAGATGATCATACCCTCGAAATCACTATTATCTTTGCTATGCTAGTTTGCTCGCTCTTTCGCTATGCCAATGTTGTGATGCCTACCTTTTGCTTGCCAGCCTCCCAATTGCCATGTTGAAACTCTAACCCACCATGTCCTAGCGAACCGTTGATTGGCTATGTTACCGCTTTGCTCAGCCCCTCTTATAGCGTTGCTAGTTGCAGGTGAAGATTGGAGCCGTTCCGTGTTGGAACTTTTGTTTACTTGTTGGGATATCATTATATTGCTATGTTATCTTAATGCATCTATATACTTGGTAAAGGGTGGAAGGCTCGGCCTCTCGCCTAGTGTTTTGTTCCACTCTTGCCGCCCTAGTTTCCGTCATATCGGTGTTATGTTCCCGGATTTTGCGTTCCTTACGCGGTTGGGTTATAATGGGAGCCCCTTGGTATTTCACCTTGTTTAAAGCTTTTCCAGCAACGCCCAACATTGGTTTTATCATTCGCCACCTAGCCTCTTTTCCCTTGGGTTACCGGAGCCCAAGGGTCATCTTATTTTAAACCCCCCCCCCGGGCCAGTGCTCCTCTGAGTGTTGGTCCGACCGAGTAGACTGCGGGGCCACCTCGGGGCAACTTGAGGGTTGGTTTTACTCGTAGGATGTCTCATCTGAGTGTGCCCTGAGAAAGAGATATGTGCAGCTCCTATCGGGATTTGTCGGCACATTCGGGCGGTGTTGCTGGTCTTGTTTTAACCTGTCAAAGTGTCTTGAGTTACCGAGATACCGAGTCTGATCGGAATGTCTTGGGAGGAGGTCTATTCCTTCGTTGACCGTGAGAGCTTGTCATGGGCTAAGTTGGGACTCCTCTGCAGGGATTGAACTTTTGAAAGTTGTGCCCGCGGTTATGGACAGATGGGGATTTGTTAATGTCCGGTTGTAGATAACTTGAACCTTATTTAATTAAAATGAATCAACTGAGTGTGTTACCGTGATGGCCTCTTCTCGACGGAGTCCGGGAAGTGGACACGATGTTGGAGTAATGTTTGCGCAGGTTGTCCTCTAGTTACTCGTTCGCGCTTTGCCTCCTCTTCTCGCTCTCTTTTGCGAATAAGTTAGCCACCATACTTGCTAGTCGCTTGCTGCAGCTCCACTCATATTTAACCTTGCCATACCTATAAACTAAAATAGTCTTGATCGCGAGGGTGCGAGATTGCTGAGTCCCTGTGGCTCATAGATTACTATTACACCAGATGCAGGTCCAGGTGATTCCGCTCCAGGTGACGAGTACGAGCTCAAGTGGGAGTTTGACGAAGACTCTCAGCGATACTATGTGTCTTTTCCTGACGATCAGTAGTGGTGCCTAGTTGGGGTTTGATTGGGACCGTGTCGCATGTTGGGTTCTCTTTCATTTTGGCGCCGTAGTCGGGCCATGAGTGTTTGAATGATGTAATGTTATTTATGTTCTTGATTGATGTGGCGAGTGTAAGCCAACTATGTTCTCCCCTTTATTATTCAAATTACATGGGATGTTGTGAAGATTGCCTAACTTGCGACATATGCCTTCAATGCGATTATGTCTCTAAGTCGTGCCTCGACACGTGGGAGCGATAGTCGCATCAAGGGTGTTACAGATATCCTATGATGTTTGAGTAGATCTGTTTTGTCCTATGGGCTAATTGATGATCGTGGTTGGTTTGAGTGTATATTTTATTATGGTGCTATTCTACGATGCCCTCCGTCTCACGCAAATGTGAGGGATCCCGACTGTAGGGTGTTGCAATATGTTCATGATTCGCTTATTGCTGGTTGCCGGGGTGATAGAAGCCTGAACACGGATAAGTGGGTTGTTGCGTATGGGAGTAAAGAGGACTTGATACTTGATGCTATGGTTGGGTTTTACCTTAATGATCTTTAGTAGTTGCAGATGCTTGCTAGAGTTCCAATCATAAGTGCATATGATCCACGTAGAGAAAGTATGTTAGCTCATGCCTCTCCCTCATATAAAATTGCATGAATGATTACCGGTCTAGTTATCGATTGCCTAGGGAAAAATGACTTTCTTGTTGACAAAAGTTATCTACTTTTATTACCCTGCAATTTATTCGTAGTTTTATTCTCGCAAAGTACTCGTAGTTTTATTCTTGCAAAATAGTTTCATACTTGTTTTAGGTAAAGCAAGCATCAAGTGTGTGTAGAGTTGTATCGGTGGTCGAGAGAACTTGAGGGAATATTTGTTCTACCTTTAGCTCCTCATTGGGTTCAACACTCTTATTTATCGAAAAAGGCTACAAACGATCCCCTACACTTGTGGGTTATCAACAGAGGAAGTGGTACCATCAAGATTTTATTTTTTATGACGGTGCTTCAGTGATGGTGGTGATGACGGCCGAAAAATGTCGCCAGTACATTCTCTGTGACAAAAATAGTGATACGTCACACAATTGGAACGTCGCAAAGTAGAGAAAATTTTGTAGTGTTGAATAATAAAAACCAACAGGCATAGGGTATTACTCTCTGGAGGCCCGAACCTGGATAAACCTCTCTTGTGACCTCCGATCCAGGACTTCCATCTGCGCTTGGACCCCTATCAAGGGGTCTGACAGTATTTTACACTATCAGATTATAGCTTTTTCGGGCAATGAATCTGACTTTTTAACATCTTCTTTGGTAATTGCATTGATGTTTACCTCTTCTTTAACTTTCATATCATCGATGAGTTCATTGAGTTTCACAGTCAACTCACCGTTCTAAGACTTAGGCGGTGCATGGAGCAAAGAAGACGAACAGCCGGAGCTAATGCACAAAACAACTAGCTAAAACTCATGTAAACACAGAAAGGTGAGGAGCGGCACGGTGAGCGAAGGCATCATATCAGTGAAAAAGCAAGAGGGAAGTATCGAAACCTCACTTGATGGGAGAAGCAAATGGTACACCTACTGACGAAGCAAAGAACGACAACCGGCAACAAACCTGGACGAACAATTAGCGAGCATGCACCACATCTAGCAAAAGGCATAAAAGAACAAACTCAATAGAAAACACAACCATCGTAAACAAAATACCAGAAAGCCCAAGGAGCGCCCCTACTTGGCACACCATGACCGCGTGAGAGAACCGGGTCCGTGTGTCAGCGTATTCACCAACTAGACCGGTTCTGTTGCGCCAACCAGATGCGCCCATGCGTGGGGCCTGACTGTCCATTGATAACCCACAAGTATAAGGGATCGCAACAGTTTTCGAGGGTAAAGTATTCAACCCAAATTTATTTATTCGACACAAGGGGAGCCAAAGAATATTCTCAAGTATTAGCAGCTGAGTTGTCAATTCAACCACACCTAGAAACTTAATATCTGTAGCAAAGTATTTAGTAGCAAAGTAATATGATAGTAGTTGTAACGGTAGCAAAAGGTAACCGTAGTAAAAGTAATGTTTTTGGTATTTTGTAGTGATGATAGCAATAGCAAGGGGAAAGTAAATAAGCGAAGAACAATATAGGAAAAGCTCGTAGGCAATGGATCGGTGATAGAGAATTATGCCTGATGCGGTTCATCATGTAACAGTCATAACCTAGGGTGACACAGAACTAGCTCCAGTTCATTGATATAATGTAGGCATGTATTCTGAACATAGTCATACGTGCTTATGGAAAGAACTTGCATGACATCTTTTGTCCTACCCTCCCGTGGCAGCGGGGTCCATACGGAAACTAAGGGATATTAAGGCCTCCTTTTAATAGAGTACCGGAACAAAGCATTAACACATAGTGAATACATGAACTCCTCAAACTACGGTCATCACCGGTAAGTATCCCGATTATTGTCACTTCGGGGTTAATGGATCATAACGCATAATAGGTGACTATAGACTGCAAGATAGGATCAAGAACACTCATATATTGATGAAAACATAATAGGTTTAGATCCGAAATCATGGCACTCGGGCTCTAGTGACAAGCATTAAGCATAGCAAAGTCATAGCAACATCAATCTCAGAACATAGTGGATACTAGGGATCAAACCCTAACAAAACTAACTCGATTACATAATAGATCCCATCCAACCCATCACCGTCCAGCAATCCTACGATGGAATTACTCATGGAATTGGTGATGGATGATGGTTGATGATGACGATGGCGACGGATTCCCCTCTCCGGAGCCCCGAACGGACTCCGGATCAGCCCTCCTAAGAGGTTTTAGGGCTTGGCGGCGGCTCCGTATCGTAAAACGCGATGAATTCTTCTCTCTGATTTTTTTCTCCCAAAACACAATATATAGAGTTGGAGTTGGAGTCGGAGAGGCACCAGGGGGCCCACGAGGTCGGGGGGCACGCCCTAGGGGGGCAGGCACGCCTCCCACCCTCGTGGAGAGGTGGTGGGCCCCCTGGCCTTCATCTTTTGCAGGTATTTTTTATATTTTCCAAAAAGTTGCTCCGTGAAGTTTCAGGTCATTCCGAGAATGTTTGTTTCTGCACATAAATAACACCATGGTAATTCTGCTGAAAACAGCGTCAGTCTGGGTTAGTTCCATTCAAATCATGCAAGTTAGAGTCCAAAACAAGGGCAAAAGTGTTTGGAAAAGTAGATACGACGGAGACGTATCAACTCCCCCAAGCTTAAACCTTTGCTTGTCCTCAAGCAATTCAGTAGGCAAACTAAAAGTGATAAAGAAAAACTTTTACAAACTCTGTTTGCTCTTGTTGTTGTAAATATGTAAAGCCAACATTCAAGTTTTCAACAAAGATTATAACTAACCACATTCGCAATAGCGCTTAGGTCTCAAGTTTACTCATATAAATAGCATAATCAACTAGCAAGCAATAATAATAAATCTCGGATGACAACACTTTTTCAAAACAATCATAATATGATATAACAAGGTGGTATCTCGCTAGCCCTTTCTGAGACCGCAAAACATAAATGCAAAGCACCTTTAAAGACCAAGGACTGACTAGACATTGTAATTCATGGTAAAAGAGATCCAGTCAAGTCATACTCAATGTAAACTAACAATAATGAATGCAAATGACAGCGGTGCTCTCCAACTTGTGCTTTTTAATAAGAGAATGATGACTCAGCATAAAAGTGAATAGATAGGCCCTTCACAGAGGGAAGAAGGGATTTGTAGAGGTGCCAGAGCTCGGTTTTGAAACAAAGGTGAATAATATTTTGAGCGGTATACTTTCATTGTCAACATAACAACCAAGAGATGGTGATATCTTCCATGCTACACACATTATAGGCGGTTCCCAAACAGAATGGTAAAGTTTATACTCCCCCTTCCACCAACAAGCATCAATCCATGGCTTGCTCGAAACAACGAGTGCCTCCAACTAACAAGAGTCCTAGGGGGAGTTTTGTTTGCAATTATTTTGATTTAGTTTGCATAAAGCATGGGACTGGGCATCCCGGTGACCAGCCATTTATCTCGTGAGTGAGGAGCGAAGTCCACTCCTCTTGAGAATAACCTGCCTAACATGGAAGATACAGACAGCCCTAGTTGATACATGAGCTATTGGAGCATATGAAACATGATATTTATTTGAAGGCTTAGAGTTTGGCACATACAAATTTACTTGGAACGGCAGGTAGATACCGTATATAGTTAGGTATAGTGGACTCATGTGGAATAACTTTGGGGTTTTAAGGGATTGGATGCACAAGCAGTATTCCCACTTAGTACAAGTGAAGGCTAGCAAAAGACTGGGAAGCGACCCGCTAGAGAGCGACAACAGTCATGAACATGCATTAAAATTAATCAACACTGAATGCAAGCATGAGTAGGATATAATCCACCATGAACATAAATATCATGAAGGCTATGTTGATTTTGTTTCAATTACATGCGTGAACATGTGCCAAGTCAAGTCACTTAAATCATTCAGAGGACGATACCACCCTATCATACCACATCACAACCATTTTAATAGCATGTTGGCACGCATCGTAAACCATTATAACTCATAGCTAATCAAGCATGGCACAAGAAACTATCATCTCTAGTTGTCATTGCAAACATGTTTATTCATAATAGGTTGAATCAGGAACGATGAACTAATCATATTTACAAAAACAAAAGAGGTCGAGTTCATACAAGCTTTTCTTATCTCAGTCAGTCCATCATATATCGTCATAATTGCCTTTCACTTGCACGGCCGAACGATGTGAATAATAATAATAGTGCGCGTGCATTGGACTAAGCTGGAATCTGCAAGCATTCAATAAATAGATAAGACAAGGCAATATGGGCTCTTTCGTCAGATCAACATTTATGCATATAAGAGCCACTTCAACAATTTAATCATGGTCTTCTCCTATCGACCCCCAAAGAAAAGAAAAGAAATAAAACTATTTACACGGGAAAGCTCCCAACAAGCAAAAGAAGAACATGAAATATTTTTGGGTTTTCTTTTCAATTACTACTACAAGCATGGAAATTAAAACTAGCTAAAAGCTACAACTAATTTTTTTGGTTTTTTTCTTAAGGTTTATCAAACACACAAGAAGAAAGCATAAAAAGGAAATAAACTAGCATGGATGATACAATAAAAAAGTATGAGCACCGACATCTAGCAATGAGTGTGTGAACATAAATCTAATGTCGGTGGGAAATACGTACTCCCCCAAGCTTAGGCTTTTGGCCTAAATTGGTCTATGGCCACGGCTGGCCTGGCGGATATCCATAATAATAGTTGGGGTCATACTGAGAAGAAGAAGAAGACTCCGATTGCCACTGGCTGGAAATCATCTCCGGATCCCACTGGTAATTAGACTACCGTGAAGGATCAACTTGTGGTTCCGGCTCTGGCTCCATGGCTGGTGCAGGGTTCCGGTAGGCGTGAATAGCCTGCAATGGAACAAGGTACTGGCCTGTAGATAAATCAAACAAAGAAGGAGCAGGCAGGGTAATAGTCTCAGGATGATGTTTATCAAAGAATAATTTGTATTTAAGCTCTCCTTCCCTATTCTTAACAATAAAATCATGTGCCACCATACTCTTATAATCTAAATAAACACGGGGCAACACCTTTTCTTCCTTCTCATAATGCCTAATAGGTATGTTAAAATGTGCAGCTAGGCGTGAAGCATAGATGCCTCCAAAGATGGGGCCCTTGGTATGGTTCAGACTTAACCATTTAGCAATAATGCCGCCCATACTAATAGAGTTATCACTATATAAACCGTGGAGCAAAATAATAATATCAGGGATACTAAGGTTTCCACAGTTTCTGCGACCAATTAAACAACGACTAGCAAATAATGCAAAATAGCGTAAAACAGGAAAATGTATGCTAGTGATTCGTGCGTCGGAAACCTTCCTTGTTTCCCCCACAATGATAGTATCAATAAACCCGTCCACATCATCGCGATGTGGTTTCTCTTTCTTGCCCTCGAAAGGGACTAAACAAACCCGACAAAAATCATAAAGTGACATCTCCTTATGCTCATCATATAAATGAAACTCCACCGTAGGTGGTGAGCACCTAGAATGGAAATGAAAGTTTTGCACAAAGGTATTTGTGAGTAAGAGATACTGATCGCATTGGTCGTGGAGGAAAGCGGTGAGGCCTGCATTCTTAGCCAATTCATGAAAATCCTCATAAATCCCGGCTGCTCTCAAGAAATCATCGGAAGGCCATTCACACGCCCGAACCTCCGTGGTGCGAGGCAGATTATACTTAGGCTTTGGTGCCTTTTCCTTCGAGCTTTGGCTCAATGAGCCCCTCAAAAATCTCTTCATCATTTTCTGAAAAATTCTGAAATTTTTGGTAACTTCAATATAAAAGTAAACCAAACTCAATAATATTGATAGCAACTACTCCTACAAGTGCCTAGGGCCTATATCATGCATCAAAACTACTTTTGACCATATAAATTTGACATGCAAGCTCAAGAACAGGGTCACCTAAGCAGCAAAAATTTGCAATGAATAAAGCACTAGAACAAAAACTAATTGGACCAATGGAGGAGTCACATACCAAGAAACAATCTCCCCAAGCAGTTTTGTGAGAGGTGCTTTGAGCAAGGAGATCGAAAATGGCAGCAAAATGAGCTTGGACTCGGGTTTGAGCTGGATATTCGTGTTTGGGGGAGGAAGAAGGAGTGTGTGGGTGAAAGGATAAGTGGAGGAAAATCATATTTAAATTTCAGGGCATTTGGAGAATTTTTATTTTCGGGGTATTTTTATATTGCATGGATAATCAGATAACAGACAGAAAAATATTTATTTTTATTTTATTTAATATAAATAACAAAAAGTAAAAGTGGGGTACAGAAGGTTGTGCTTTCTAGTTTCCTCCATCTCATGCTCATCAAAAGGAATCCACTAACAAGGTTGATCAAGTCTTGTTAACGAACTCATTCCGAATAACATGGAACCAGAGAAATTTCGAATAACACTATGTTACCTCAATGGGGATATGCACATCCCAAATAATAAGAATATCATATTTCTTCTTGACAGTGGGAAGAGGAAATTCAAAACCTCCAAATATAATCGATGGAATTTTTCCAATAGAGTTGATGTTATGAACTTGAGGTTGTTTCCTCGGAAAGTGTACTGTATGCTCATTACCATTAACATGAAAAGTGACATTGCTTTTAGTGCAATCAATAACAGCCCCTGCAATATTCAAAAAGGGTCTTCCAAGAATAATAGACATACTATCATCCTCGGGAATATCAAGAATAACAAAGTTCATTAAAATAGTAATGTTTACAACTACAACAGGCACATCCTCACAAATATCGACAGGTATAGCAGTTGATTTATCAGCCATTTTCAAAGATATTTCAGTAGGTGTCAAGTTATTCAAATCAAGTCTACGATATAAAGAGAGAGTCATAACGCTAACACCGGCTCCTAGATCACATAAAGCAGTTTTAACATAGTTTCTTTTAATAGAGCATGGTATAGTGGGTACACCAGGATCTCCAAGTTTCTTAGGTATTCCACCCTTAAAAGTATAATTAGCAAGCATGGTGGAAATTTCAGCTTCCGGTATCTTTCTTTTATTTGTAACAATTTCTTTCATGTACTTAGAACAAGGATTCATTTTAAGCATATTAGTTAATCGCATACGCAAAAAGATAGGTCTAATCATTTCAGCAAAGCGCTCACAATCCTCATCATCCTTTTCCTTGGATGGTTTGGGAGGAAAAGGCATGGGTTTCTGAACCCATGGTTCTCTTTCTTTACCATGTTTCCTAGCAACAAAGTCTTTCTTATCATAACGTTGATTCTTTGATTGTGGGTTATTAAGATCAACAGCAGGTTCAATTTCTATATCATTATCCTTACTAGGTTGAGCATCATCATGAACATTATCAGTAACATTATTACTAGTTTCAGGTTCATTACCAGATTGAGTTTCAGCATCAGAAATAGAAATATCATTTGGATTCTCAGGTGTTTCAGTAACAGGTTCATTAGAAGCATGCAAAGTCCTATCATTTTTCTTTTTCTTCCTTTTAGAAGGACTAGGTGCATCTATATTATTTCTCTGAGAATCTTGCTCAATTCTCTTAGGATGGCCTTCAGGGTACAAAGGTTCCTGAGTCATTTTACCACCTCTAGCCATAACTCTAACAAAATTATCATTATCCTTACTATTCAATTCATTGAGCAAATCATTTTGAGCTTTAAGTACTTGTTCTACTTGAGTGGTAACCATAGAAGCATGTTTACTAATAAGTTTAAGTTCCCCTTTGACATTACCCATATAATCACCCAAGTGTTCAAGCATATTTGAATTGTATTTCAATTGTCTACCAAAATAAGCATTAAAGTCTTCTTGCTTAGCCATAAATTTATCAAACTCATCTAAGCATTGGCTAGCAAACTTAGTAAAAGGGATTTCAGCTTTATCATATCTATAGAGAGAATTTACCTTTACTACCTGTGTCGGGTTATCAAGACCATGAGTTTCTTCAACAGGTGGTAAATAAAGACCATGTATTTCTTCAATAGGAGGTAAATTATTAACATCTTCAGCTTTAATACCTTTTTCTTTCATAGATTTCTTTGCCTCTTGCATATCTTCAGGACTGAGAAATAGAATACCCCTCTTCTTTGGAGTGGGATTAGGAATAGGCTCAGGAATTGGCTCTGGAGGTGTCCAATTATTTTCAGTTGTCAACATATTATTCAATAGAATTTCAGCTTCATCCAGTGTTCTTTTCTTGAAAACAGAACCAGCACAACTATCCAGGTAATCTCTGGAAGCATCGGTTAGTCCATTATAAAAGATATCAAGTATTTCATTTTTCATAAGAGGATGATCAGGCAAAGCATTAAGTAATTGGAGAAGCCTCCCCCAAGCTTGTGGGAGACTATCTTCTTCAGTTTGCACAAAATTATATATATATATATATATATATATATATATATATATATACCTTAAAGCAGCTTGTTTCTTATGAGCGGGGAAATATTTAGCAGAGAAGTAATAAATCATATCCTGGGGACTACGCACACAACCAGGACAAGTGAATTAAACCATATCTTAGCATCACCCTTTAATGAGAACGGAAATATTTTAAGGATATAAAAGTAGCGAGTTCTCTCATCTTTAGTAAACAGGGTAGCTATATCATTTAATTTAGTAAGATGTGCCACAACAGTTTCAGATTCATAGCCATGAAAAGGATCAGATTCAAGCAAAGTAATTATATCAGGATCAATAGAGAATTCATAATCCTTATCGGTAACACAGATAGGTGAAGTAGCAAAAGCAGGGTCAGGTTTCATTCTAGCATTTAGAGATTGCTTACTCCATTTAGCTAATAACCTCTTAAGTTCGTATCTATCTTTGCAAGCTAAAATAGCTAAAGAGGCTTCTTGATAAAAAACATAACCCTCAGGAATAACAAGTGATTCTTCATCATCACTTTCATCAGTATTATCGGATTCAATATTTTCAATCTCTCTAGCCCTAGCAAGTTGTTCATCCAGAAATTCACCAAGTGGCACAGTAGTATCAAGCATAGAAGTAGTTTCATCATAAGTATCATGTATAGCAGAAGTAGCATCATCAATAACATGCGACATATCAGAACGAATAGCAGAAGCAGGTTTAGGTGTCGCAAACTTACTCAAAACAGAAGGTGAATCAAGTGCAGAGCTAGATGGCAGTTCCTTACCTCCCCTCGTAGTTGAGGGATAAATCTTGGTTCTTGGATCTTTCAAGTTCTTCATAATGATAAGCAGATATAAATCCCAAGTGACTCAAAGAATAGAGCTATGCTCCCCGGCAACGACGCCAGAAAATAGTCTTGATAACCCACAAGTATAGGGGATCGCAACAGTTTTCGAGGGTAAAGTATTCAACCCAAATTTATTTATTCGACACAAGGGGAGCCAAAGAATATTCTCAAGTATTAGCAGCTGAGTTGTCAATTCAACCACACCTGGAAACTTAATATCTGCAGCAAAGTATTTAGTAGCAAAGTAATATGATAGTAGTGGTAACGTTAGCAAAAGGTAACAGTAGTAAAAGTAATGTTTTTGGTATTTTGTAGTGATGATAGCAATAGCAACGGGAAAGTAGATAAGCGAAGAACAATATAGGAAAAGCTCGTAGGCAATGGATCGGTGATAGAGAATTATGTCGGATGCGGTTCATCATGTAACAGTCATAACCTAGGGTAACACAAAACTAGCTCCAGTTCATTGATATAATGTAGGCATGTATTCCGAACATAGTCATACGTGCTTATGGAAAAGAACTTGCATGACATCTTTTGTCCTACCCTCCCGTGGCAGCGGGGTCCTTACGGAAACTAAGGGATATTAAGGCCTCCTTTTAATAGAGTACTAGAACAAAGCATTAACACATAGTGAATACATGAACTCCTCAAACTACGGTCATCACCGGTAAGTATCCCGATTATTGTCACTTCAGAGTTAACGGATCATAACGCATAATAGGTGACTATAGACTTGCAAGATAGGATCAAGAACACTCATATATTGATGAAAACATAATAGGTTCAGATCTGAAATCATGGCACTCGGGCCCTAGTGACAAGCATTAAGCATAGCAAAGTCATAGCAACATCAATCTCAGAACATAGTGGATACTAGGGATCAAACCCTAACAAAACTAACTTGATTACATGATAGATCCCATCCAACCCATCACTGTCCAGCAAACCTACGATGGAATTACTCACGCACGGAGGTGAGCATCATGAAATTGGTGATGGAGGATGGTTGATGATGACGATGGCAACGGATTCCCCTCTCCGGAGCCCCGAACGGACTCCAGATCAGCCCTCCCGAGAGGTTTTAGGGCTTGGCGGCGGCTCCGTATCGTAAAACGTGATGAATTCTTCTCTTTGATTTTTTTCTCCCCGAAACACAATATAGAGTTGGAGTTGGAGTCAGAGAGGCACCAGGGGGCCCACGAGGTAGGGGGCGTGCCAGGGCGCGCCCCCCACCCTCATGGTGAGGTGGTGGGCCCCCTGGCCTTCATCTTTTGTAGGTATTTTTTATATTTTCCAAAAAGTTGCTCCGTGAAGTTTCAGGGCATTCCGAGAACGTTTGTTTCTGCAGATAAATAACACCATGGTAATTCTGCTGAAAACAGCGTCAGTCCGGGTTAGTTCCATTCAAATCATGCAAGTTAGAGTCCAAAACAAGGGCAAAAGTGTTTGGAGAAGTAGATACGATGGAGACGTATCACCCATTCCTCCGTTAGTCGGACGTGTCGTGACATCGAGTTCGCACCATGCGTCGCTCATGTCATACACGCATGGGGTAACAAAACTACCTGAACCGGCCGAGTATGGGGCGAGCGGTCCTAACATCTGGTCTCACGTGCGACCTGAAGCTCTTGGCGTGGTGCAAAACCAGGCAGGCATGAGTGGAGCAGCCCGCTAGAGGACGCATCGCTCATGAGCCACCGCACGCAGGCATTGATGACCCACAAGTCTAGAGGATCAACTGTAGCTTTTTCAATAAATAAGAGTGTTGAACCCAACTAGGAGCTAAAGGTAGAATTTATATTCTCTTCAAGTTATATCAACCGCCGATACAACTCTACGCAAAGCAACATTTTGCATTACCTAGAACAAGTATGAAATAGTTTTGTAGGTGTAGTAGGATAAGTTTGCAAGAATAAAACTAGAAGTACTTAGCGAGAATAAAATTATGAGTAATTTGCAAGATAATAAAAGTTAGTTGTTTAGTAGAAAGCCTTTTGTAACACAAGAGAAAGATTTGTCCCTAGGCAATCCATAACTAGAATGATAATCATTATTGCAATTTAATATTAGGTAGAGGCGTGAGCTAACTTACTTTCCGTACTTGGATCATATGAACTTATGATTGGAACTCTAGCAAGCATACACAACTACTAAATGTTAAGGTAAAACCGAACAATAGCACCAAGTAACAAGTCCTCTTTATTCCCATACGTAGCAACCCCCTTACTCAGGTTTGTGTTTCCGTCACTCACGGAACTCACTATAAGTGAATTATGTACATATTCAACACCCTACAACGGTAATCCCACATGCTTGCGCTACACGGAGGGCACCATAGGACAACACCAGGATAAAACATACAACTCAAACCAATCACGATCATCAATCAATCCATAGAACAAAACAAATCTAATCAAACATCATATGGAAACACATCATTGGATAATAATATGTGGCATAAAGCACCATGTTTAAGCAGACATTACAGCAGGGAGAAGAGGTGTTACACTGTTACATAGAGGGGGAGAGAGAGTTGATGATGATGGCGGCGAAGTTGTTGGTGCAGATCGCCATCACGATTGTTGCCCCGGTGATGTGCCGATGCCACAGGGAGAGAGGGGAGAGAGCCCCCCACTTCTTCTTTTCCCTTGCCCCCCTAGACAAGAGGACAGTTTCCCCTCTGGTCCATGGCTCCCGGAGGGCAGGCGCCCCTCCGAGATTGGATCACTCTCTCTGTGCTCTTCTGTTTCACGTTCCTGTTTTCTGGCCGAAACCGTTTCTTAAATTCTCGGATATCCATAACTCCGATTGGATTGGAATTTGAGGGGATTTTTACCCAGATATTAGTTTCCTTGTGGCCAAAGGACACCTCCAACTGACTTACAGGGGCACCACAAGCCATCTAGGCGCGCCCAGGATAGGGGCACGCCCTTGAGCTTGTGGGCTCCTCGAGCATCATCTCACCTTGATTCTTTTTGCCAAAATCACATATATTCCAAAATAAATCTACATAAATTTTTATCGCGTTTGGACTTCGTCTAATATGGATTTTCCGTGAAACAAAAAACATGCAACAAATAGGAAATGACAATGGGCACTGGATTAATATGTTAGTCCTAAAAATAATATAAAATGTTGCCAAAAGTATGTGAAAGTTATAGAATATTGGCATGAAACAATCAAAAGTTATAGATACGCGAAGACGCATCAACATCCCCATGCTTAATTCATGCTCGTCCTAGAGTAGGTAAATGATAAAAAGATAATTTTTGATGTGGAATGTCACCTAGTATAATCTTGATCAAATAATCTAATCATGGCATGAATATTAAGATACAGAAGATCAAGGCAATAGTCTATAATTTGACATAAAGACCTCAGGCACACTAACAAACAATCATGCCCGCCAAAATAAAGAATGCTAAAGAATGCTATCCCTATAAAATCATATAGTCATGTCATGCTCAGTCTTCTTAGCACAAAGTATAAACCGTGAGCACCCCGATGTCAAACAGGGAATTGGATCGTACTTCTAACGCGCTTCAGCATTTTCAACTCCCATGCGCAATACATGAGCGCGAGCCATGGACATAGCAATATAGGTGGAATAGAACCTAGTGGTAGAGATCAATACGGAGAATTCAAAAAGGAAGATAGTCTCGCATCGACGCGGCTAATCAACGGGCTATGGAGATGCCCATCAATTGATGTCAATGCGAGGAGTAGGGATTGTCATGCAATGGATGCACTAAAGCTATAAGTGTATGAAAGCTCAAACTGAAAATTAAGTGGGTGTGCATCCAACTTACTTGCTCATGAAGATCTCGGGCATTTGAGGAAGCCCATCATCGAATTATACAAGCCAAGTTCTATAATGGAAAATTCCCACTAGTATATGAAAATAAAAACATAGGAAACTCTCTATATGAAAAACATGGTGCTACTCTGAAGCACAAGGGTGGTAAAGGATAGTAACATTGCCCCTTCTATCCTTTTCTCCTTTTTTCTATTTTCTTTTCTTTTCTTCCTTCTTCTTTTTTGTAACTCTAGGAAGCATCCGCAACTACCAAAGATCATTGACGGTGTCCTGGACTAGGGGGTACTCACCACATTGTCTCCCGACCAGGTGAATTGGGACGAGGACCCCATGGCGGTTCACTCATGGGCCACTTTCGGTAGCCCATGCCGCATACAAGGAGTATTCCACAAGACTTGGTGATGAAGACAAGGAATCCTCTCCACCAACGTATTCGGCTAGGACTCTTGTTATCCTAGGCCTCCGGTACATTATATAAACTGAGGCCAGGCTAGTCGATAGATCATTATGACATTACTCATCATACCTCTAGGTTTTAGACCACAACATACGATCTCGTGGTAAATCAACTCTTGTAATACTCATATTCATCAAGATCAATCAAGCAGGAAGTAGGGTATTACCTCCATAGAGAGGGCCTGAACCTGGGTAAACATTGTGTCCCCTGTCTCTTGTTACCATCGACCTTAGATGCACAGTTCGGGACCCCCTACCCGAGATCTGCCGGTTTTGACAACGACATTGGTGCTTTCATTGAGAGTTCCGCAGTGTGGTCGGCAAAAGGATCGATGGCTCGTCTGCAGATCAACTGCGACGTCGGCGTCTTTGTCGCCGCCTCGACTGGTCACCTTGCCTCGACTGAGGATTGTTCCCCACCTCTAATCATCATGTTCAGACAAGGGCCTTCATCAACATCAACTCCGATCTCTATCAAGATCATGGAGGAATCGTCCATGGAACTTGGGGGCTCAACGTCAACATTGCCCTCGGGCGACTGTGCTATTTTTCCGAACAGTGAACTTGTATCCGCTGCCACCACCTCCTCAAGAATCTCTTTGACGATTCCGTTGGTGGAATTGTGCGGAATTGAGTCTACAACAACCATGTAAAATTCCGTCGAGTTCCGATGGAGGAATCTCCGGCATTCTATGATATACCGGAGCCCTGTCAGATCTGGAAGGTAATTTGGATGAGTTTAGGGCGTGGTATCCAACACCTAGGTCGGACGTCCTTTGGAATATTCAACCGTTGATCGGCTGAGGAATTCCTATATCGACCATCCCTTAAAATTTCAGCTCGATCCGACTGTCCAAACTCCGGGAACCTTTCGATTAGTGCATCACTTTTCGGATCTGTTTTCTACGCGAATATGGATCCGACCAGAATTCATGTTGCTTTATGAACGTGATATTGGACAACCTTTTTAAAGGAATTTTTTTTCTAGGGTATTGTGCGTGCCGTAAAATTTTAAGCCTTCTCTGAGTCACTCTTCACCATCGCGCTGGTGTCAAACCAGTCTGGTAACATTGCTCCACGTCTACTGACCTGCGCTAGACAGATCGTCGCTTCATCGAACCGAGCCTAACCTTATCAGATCATCAGCTCAGCAAGCCGAACAAGAGTTCGACATCACGAAGGATAAATCATCATCAACACCATCGCCCCATGGATAGCACGGGTCAGGCACGCCGACATCGCCGCTCGGTCACTTCATAAATCCGGCATTGACCGCGTCACAAGTTATGATCAACGTCGACATGGCTGCACTATTGCTTCTTCAAATCGATGTCCATCACGCCGAACTGCTTCAACACCTGGGCTAACATGGCATCTGCGACGCCTCCTTACTGACCCGCTCCGTCATCTTGGCTAGACCGGGGACTTCGCTATTTCTTCATCAACATACTCTGGTGATTTTGGCGTCACCAGCCGACCAGTTTCGTCACGTTAGCTAGACCGGGGGCTTTGCCTCGGGGAGCCCACCTTTGCCAGCATCGCCATGCCGTCGCTTTATCGCCCATCAGGAAATGGGTGTGCGGATCGAGTCCCAATTTTGGGAGTAACCTCTCTTCAGATCGCTACAACAGATAAACCAGGTGCTATTAATCCTAGTATTTTTTCTTGCTTGGGTTTATTTTTCCCAAGGAAGTATTACTCTAGTTTGTTTCATCATCTGTACATAGGTCTATCAAATCGTGGCCGCATTAACGAGGTCGCGTGGTGGTTCAGTCAGTTTCCGTATACAGTTCAGCGAATGCCGCATCCGAAACTCAGACTGGCCTGTGAATTTAGGCTTTGCCACGCCTTCACCGCGTCACGGCGACGCCCTGCATCAACATTGACTTCGGCGTCAGGCCACATCTCTTTCTATAAATTATTTTTGCGAAAAACAATTATCCTATTTGGACCACACTATTTTATGTGTGTAGGTGATCGACTTCGACTGCGTCACGCTGTAACTTTGGCAAGCCGACATCGTTGTCCCAATCGGCATAAATCGGCTCGCGTGATCACCTTGTTGGTCGAATCGCCATACCGACATGTTCGATTGCCTCGGGGACTTCAGCATCGCTGAGAGAGCTCTACCTCATCGAGTGTAAAGGATTCGAGTCGGGCAGCGCTGTCACCTCGGCGTACCGACATACCACGTCACCTCGGCTGGACCGAGGGCTTCATCATCACTTCATTAAGCCACGTCGGGGACTTCGGCGTCACACTGCCAGCCTGCATTGGTCGTGCTATGTCGCCACTTCGGAGTGCCAAGCTCTTCGCTCCGCCACCTCGGGACCGGCTTGGGGGCTGGGACCTTGTCCCGCCGTAAGCTCGGATTGTGCATCGACACTGAGCACATTAACCAGCTAAGTCGCTTTTATGCTCAAAAACTTTTAGTTTTAAATTTGTTCGGTTCGACCAAGCATTATACTTTTTGGTAAAAAGTTGTTCATGATAAAATTCCTTGTCAAAACTTTGTTTGTGACACACAAATTCAAATACCCCATTTATTTAGGGGCTTCCTTTATGAAGCCTTTCCTTTTGCATATGATTATACTTGTACGGCTTTGTTCCTTGTTCGTGTATTACGCCACAATATGCACCATATTGACTTATGTGTTTCGCAAGCTGGGTTGCCTGGCTCCTGTGCTTACCCCTACGTTCCCGATTTTTTGGCTAGGCGGTAAAGGGAGCACCCTGTGATTGTTACTACCGGGTCATCCGAGTTAGTACCTCAGACTGGGTGAAGCCGAAATCTAGCGCTCCTATTTTTTTCAATCATGGTCGGCACACAACGGAACTCGTGAGTACAAAAAATCTATTGCACAAGTCCCATAGTAACAATGAGCAACCAAAGAAAGGTATCGGTGGGGGTACTATTTTCTTCGAAGATGCTTCTTACACTTCGTTAGTAATATAGCATAAGTTCGCTGAGCACGCTTTGTTTGTTACAGCCTTATGGCCTGATTGCCTGGTTATCGGAAACATCGTCGATATTCTCGACAGGTGGAGTACATAACACTTTTCGGCCCTTGACCGAAGAGGGAGAAGCCGATGGTCGGTTAAGACGCGTTTAAAGTTTGGGTGAACACAGATATGGTATAAGTACTTCGGTACATACAATCATTATACATAAAATTCTTTTACCCAAGTTTACCGGGGGCTCTTAAAATTTATGTGAGCCATTTTATAGTTAATGTGTTTTCTTGTTGGTCGTTGCAAAGTCTTTTTCTACTGCTCCTTTTTCGACACGAGTGTATGGTCAATAGCCGGATAGCCTGTCTTCTCAATGAAGAAAGCCGAAAACTGACTGTCACAATAAGCGTAAACTGGTCAGCAATATGATGACTATGTTAAATGATGGGCCATTCATAACATTGGCCGAAGTGTTTACGGCTTGACCTCGGCTGTCGCCGAACACTAACCGGGGGCTCGCAGCTAGCTTCCCCAGTTTAAAGCTCCTATGACTAAGTGAAAGTTATAAAGCCCGCATATCTGATTGCCTTGTTTATGCTAACACAACTGCCTTCGGGCACCGACACATCGGCTAAGGGTTGTCTTGTTATTGCGGAAACACCCTACGTAGCATCTACAAGGGGGTGGAAGCCGACGATGGGCCACTTTGAAGTGATAAACGGTCGCAACGGAGTCAAAATAAATATATCATCGGCATTCGTATTTTATATACGAAGGCTACCTTCCGTAATCATCGTTATAAAGCCATAAATATGCATCAATTTGACTTAAGATTTTGGCCAAGCTGGGTTGCCTGGCTCCTGTGCTTACCCCTACGTTCTCGATTGTTCGGCTAGGCGGTAAAGGGAGCCCCTCTGTGATTGTTACTGCCGGGTCATCCGAGTTAATACCCCAGGCTGTGTGAAGCCGAAAGCTAGCGATCTTAAAGGATATAATTGGTCGGCAACGACGGAAGTGAAATTTTTGGTTCATTAATAACATAGAGTTCGGGAACTTTCCCCGAACTAAATCCTCAATATTTTCCTCCCACATTGATTGGAGGTGAGGTTTCATCAGCATGACAATCCAAAGAAAGGAACCGATAGCGGGATTATTTTCTTTGGAAGATGTTTCATATCTCTCTAGGTACCTTTATTTATAAAACCATATGGACGGATTGCCTTGTTTTCCATAAATCTTTGCCCTTATAACGACTTTATAAAGTAGGACAAACATCTGGCCGAGGAGGTTGAAGCTGATGGTCGGTCAAAAAAGTTTTGTACAATGCGGATTCGAGCATTAATGATGTAAAGTATTTGGATACATAGAATCATTACACATAATTTGTGATTTTACTTTGGATATCGATCCTTAATTCGGCCACCCGTGCATGCATTAAGGCTCGGGGGCTACTGGGCTTCAGGCTTATCATTCACTAATATTAAAGGGGCACATCGATCCCCTGATCTGGTGTTGCCACCCAACCAGTGTCTCGGGGGCTACTGCATTGGCAATCTAGTGCAGAAAATTTAAGTGCAATATTGTTTTTGAGGAGATTATGATCCTCAGGTTGATCGGCCGCACCCAACCTGAGTCTCGAGGACTTTGCACACCGCTTTTTGTGTCCCGAAGTATTCTGCCGAGCTAGGAGTTGATCCTCAGGCCGATTTCGTGAATCTACCTGAGTATCAGGGGCTACTAGGATTGGCGGTCTTATGTCATCCTTCAGGTGCATCTCGGGTTTTAGACTGATACACACCTTGAGGGCTATTGGCTATATATCTCGGCAGAGAATAAATCGCACCAATCAAAAATATTGGCAAAAAATCGGCCTGCAGTCGGGATGGTGCACCACCTCGGAAGCAGTCCGGCATAAAGCTCAGGCGCCAGTGGCTAGCTCCATAGAGGGAATTTCCGGCATTAAGCTAGGCTAAACTCCTTCAACTCTTTTGAACCAAGGTGATCTATGACACCTCAGATATAGTCCGGCATTTGGAGCTTGGATACAGTCCGGCGTTGGAGCTTGGACACAGTCTGGCGTTGGAGCTCGGATATCGTCCGGCGACGAACTACGGATAAAGTCCGGCATTGGAGCCCGGACACAGTCCGGCGTTGGAGCTCGGATGCAGTCCAGCGTTGGAACTCGGACGCAAGAAGACACCGCCACATGGGAACAACTTCGAACATGAGGTGTGGCGTGAAGAATAACAAGGCATTGATAAAAGGCCGAAAACTTAAAGGGGCTCCTCGGATACCCGACATGTAAACTCTTCGGCGATCCTCAAGATCGAAGATGAGAAGATTTGTTGAACTAGTTTCCAAGACCGACGACCGAAGATGAAGAACCATTCGGAAGGATCGAGGAGTGTCCCCAACTTGAAGACCGGTTCAGGGGGCTATTGATGGTGTCCTGGACTAGGGGGTACTCACCACATCGTCTCCCGACCAGGTGAATCGGGCCGAGGACCCCCATGGTGGTTCACTCATGGGCCACTTCGGGCAGCCCATGCCGCATACAAGGAGTATTCCACAAGACTTAGTGATCAAGACAAGGACGCCTCTCCACCAATGTATTCGGCTAGGACTTTTGTTATCATAGGCCTCCGGTACATTATATAAACCGAGGCCAGGCTAGTCGATAGATCATTATGACATTACTCATCATACCTCTAGGTTTTAGACCACAACATACGATCTCGTGGTAGATCAACTCTTGTAATACTCATATTCATCAAGATCAATCAAGCAGGAAGTAGGGTATTACCTCCATAGAGAGGGCCTGAACCTGGGTAAACATTGTGTCCCCTGTCTCCTGTTACCATCGACCTTAGACGCACAGTTCGGGACCCCCTACCAGATATCCACCGGTTTTGACACCGACAATCATTAAGGTAAAACCCAACCATAGCATTAAGTATCAAGTCCTCTTTAGTCCCATATGGAACAACCCCCTTACTCGGGTATGTGTTTTGTCACTCACGCCACCCACTATAAGAGAATCATGAACATATTGCAACACCCTACAACGGTAATCCCACACGTTTGCGCGACACAGAGGGCACCATAGGACAACACCAAAATAAAACGTACAACTCAAACCAATCACGATTGTTAATCAACCCATAGGACAAAACAAATCTAGTCAAACATCATAGGATGGCAACACATCATCGGATAATAATATGTAGCATTGAGCACCATGTTTAAGTAGAGATTACAGCGGGGAGAAGTGTTACACCGCTGCATATAGGGGGAGAGAGTTGGTGGTGACGGCGCAGAAGTTGCTGGTATAGATCGTCGTCACGATGATTGCCCCGACGGCGTTCCGGCGCCACCGAGAGAGGGGGGAGAGCCCCCTCCTTATCCCTCCTTGGCCTCCCCCTAGATGGCAGGAGAGTTCCCCCTCTCGTCCATGGCTGCCATAGCAGTGGAGGGGCAGGAACCCCTCCTAGATTGGATCTCTCTCCTTGTTCTCTTCTGTTTCGCGTTCCTATTTTCTGGCCAAAAACTGTTTCTTAAATATCCGGAGATCCGTAACTTCGATTGGGCTGAAATTTTAACACAATTTGTTTCTGGATATTATCTTTCTTGAGGCAAAAGAAGGGTAGCAACCAACCTACGAGGTGCTCACAAGCCACCTGTGCGTGCCCTGGTACCTTGTGACCACCTCGTGCACCATCTTGTGCTAATTCTTCTTCCCAAAAATCACATATATTCCAAAATAAATCTCCGTAAATTTTTATCGCATTTGCACTTTGTTTGATATGTATATTCTGCGAAACAAAAAACATGCAACAAACAGGAACTGACACTGGGCACTGTATCAATATGTTAGTCCCAAAATAATATAAAATCCTGCAAAAGTATATATGAAACTTGTAGAATATTGGTATGAAACAATAAAAAATTATAGATATGACAGAGAAGTATCACCCCATGCGCAACTGGTGCAAGCGAGCGCGATACACTCCCCGCCTATCGCCACCAAACCAACCCAGCACGGGTCACCGATAGGCAGGTCCGCACTCCCCATCGTGCGTGGGGAAACATAGTAACCTCGCATGCGGGTGCGATCGAAACCACCGCATGCTGGTGGCCTCGAGCACGCTCGCGGTACACCCATCATGGACTCCTAAGGCAAGCCGCCAGGGTGTGTGCCATCCGAGAAGATCAGACGGTGCAGAGAGTCCCAAGGTGCCTGCGGCATGCCGCCGTGAAACAGACGGTGCATAGGCCACTCTCACCGCAGAGGCTCCCAGGACGAGGGTACTCCAACATTCTTTATAAGAGTAATGGTCCCAACGAATACTAACAAGTGTGCACTATGGGAACTAACCTATCTCCCAAGTGAACTACCTTGTGCTTCCACAAAAGGTGAAGCATAATTGTGCTCCTACAGGGAGTACATTCTTGGTATCCAAATGAACTAAGAGCATCCACAGCCCGACCTGGCTAATTCGGGCCCCTATATGTCGGCGGACACGTCCAAACGCTTCCACGCATAGGGCTCAGTCACCCCTCATTTGCGTCAAGTGCAACCACATACCTCAAATATTATACGCCAAATCCATACTACACCATGCAACACAAAAGCTATGTACTACTACATAGATTAAACTAGCCTACTTCTACTCATCTTGGGAGATGTAGATGACCTCCGTACCAGCAGTGCCGGACAGACCTGACTCCTGGCAAATGGGTGCCTCCCGCATCTCCGACTCCTCATCAGACCCCCTGTCCACGAAGAGTAGGTCCACCTGCGCGTGCCTCGCGGAGGTAGCAACGGTTTTCCTCCACCTCCGCTCCAAGTGGATGGGAGGATGGCATGCATGTTGCTCCACCGCCTCCTTTGCTTGGGCGATCTCAAACTTGCCCTGTTTGTCGGCAATGTCGAATCTAACAACCAGAGGCGTCGGATCTGCCTCGCCTTCCTCCTCTTTCTTCTCCTCTGGTTCCACGTCCTCCATGGCCGCGTCCGGCACCTACTGCACCGCATCCTCCACCACCACCACCTCCTCCTCCTCCTTCTCTTGCTCCAGCGAGTCCGGAGGCAGGCCGACTGCAGTCCAAGCGGCGTGTCGAGCCCGGATCTCCTCAAGGATCTCTAACGAGTGCTCCGATGTAAGCATTTGCGTAAGTGGTGATCTTCTGTCGGGCTATGGCTACATGCGGATGGCGAGCTCTGATTCGAGCAGATGGGGAGTGGTGGCACATAGAGGTGGGAAATAGGACTGTGGCTAGGGTTGGGGGTCGCTGTCTGACTTACATAACCGAATTTGGCCCCTCGGGCACGCACCAGAGTTGTGTTCTCACCGGACCGTTGGGTTTCCACGGTTGTCCACATGGGTCCCGCATGTCAGTTCGATGTGGCGGACGTGCCCAGGCACGTCCGGGGCTCCTCATATCCGCCCTAGAATTATGGGTTGGATATAGGGCCGTGGTGATCAGCCCAGACGTATAGGGGGCAGTCAGCCCGGACATATAAGGCCGGTTTGAGGAGCTCGGCTGAATCACGATTTTGTGATTGGTCATTGACTAGGCCATTTGTCCGGATATAGGTAGCGCTTGAGGAGCTCGTATGTAGATGCTCTAACTTGTACTTTTAATAGACATAAATTCGATGTGAGACACACTTATATGCTTCGCACCAGAGCATTGGTGGTTCCACGACACATCCGTGCTTCGGTGTGAAGCACAGATGTGCTCCATGTGAGAGCACACTTGTGAACAAATAAAAATCAAAAGTACGTGAAACCCAAAAAACTTTTTCTGAACACATACACAAACACGTATACTATGCATGTGGAAAAATTCACAACATTTTACTTTCACATGTGGCATAAAAAAACAAATATGTATTTTCAAATGGGCGGTTTTTCTGTTTTTTGGGCCGGAATTTTGTTTTTTTTCTATACAGCTTACAAAGTACATTTAAAAAAATCATAGATCCATAGTGACCACGTACAGATATCCATGGATTTTTTGATATTTTTTGAACTTCTAAATATATTTTTTATTTATTTTTAAATAAAGGGCACAATGGTGCCAGTACACCATAAGAGCAACTCCAACGCAGCGACCCAAATCTTCCGCCTGCGCCCGTTTGGCTTGGCGCAGACAAAAGAGAAGGCCCAACGCGCCGACCCAAACCCAAAACGCGTCCGCTTTGCATTCGTGTTGTTGGGCTGCAAATGTGTCGGTGCGGACGCGAGGCAGACGCGTCGCGTGCCTTCTCGGTGTCCATCGCGTCCCCACCTGGCGGTCGTCCAAGTACCGGCGGTCACTTAGGTCAGCTTAATTTATGACCTCGGACCCACGCGTCAGCGACAACGGTCGGCTTTCTTTAAG
>NC_041392.1:419215468-419230437 GCF_002162155.2 Triticum dicoccoides | reverse complement strand
CCCATCAGCGGCAACCCTAGCCACCTAGCAACCGCAATGGCAAAGCCAAGGGCAAGGTCCCCGGCACCCCTCTCCCTGCCTCCGCCGACGTCTTTCCGTCGGCCGGGGTAACGCGCGAACATGCCAGTGCACCAGTCGGAGTGGCACTGGCAGCACCGTGTCCTTCTCCCCTACCCCGATGTCACCCTACCGCATGACTGGCACTTGGATCCTGAGAAGATCCCAGTGTCAGCGGCGCTGCGGTCGGTAAGGACGCACGCGGAGGAGGTGCGGCGCCGGTGGGCACTGCTAACGGCGGAGCAACGCTGCAACTCCGCTTACGACGCCGACTCGCCCTATTGGGCGCCTTGGTTTGCCTTCAAGCACGAGGAGGCCAAGCGGCGCGGCGTCCGTGAAGTCGCCCGTAGCTCCCCGCCGCCGCCCATCGTCATTTAAGACGAGGACCAGGAGGCGGAGGCCGCCTACCAGGCGGCCATGGCGGCTGTCCTCCGAGAGAGCGAGGAGGACGAGTGGCGCAAGGTGGTGGAGGAGGAGGCGGCGTGCCAGTCGCGCATGGCGGAGGCCATGGCGCTGTCCTGGGCGGCGACTGCGTCGTGCTGCCACTGGCCCTGCCCTCCCCATTCAAGGCCGAGTCGGAGCCGACTTCCGTCGAACGCTAGTCCTGGGCAGGAGTAGTGAGCGAGTGGATGAGCGCCCCGCCGATCTGGATGTGGGCGCCGCCGGCGCAGGAGGCGGCATACCTAGAACACTGGCGCTAGCGACGGCTGGTCGAGGAGCGCCGCAAGGGCAAGTACCTCGAGCAGCTGGAGCGCGACGCCAAGAAGGAGCAGCGCGAGGCGGAGGAGGAGGCCGTAGCGGCACAGGCTGCGGGGGCACAGCCCGCGGCGGCCGACATCGCCCTCGTCTCGAACACGGCGTTCCCCTGGGCCGGCCCTGTGCCGATGCTGATCGACCTCACCGGCCCCGATGTTGATGACGAGGACGCCTAGGGCAGCGCGCCGCCCTCGTAGTTTATTTTTTGATGTTTAATTAATATAATGTGGACGTGTGGACTCTCGTCGGCCTTCGTGGCCGGCTTTAATGTTTAACTAATGTTTGTTTTATTCGAAATATTTGTGTCTTTTTTTTTGCGCGCTGTCAAAATGGATCCGGCCAGCGTTGGACGGATGCACCGACTCAAACGCGGAAGCAGACGTGGACATACATCGGGCCGACCCAAACGAATAAAAAGCAGACAAAATGACCGTCCATTTAGATTGACGCGTTGTAGTTAGCTCTAACTCCACACTCTGCATTTGATCCAGCTCCATACCCAATGGACGTTCACCAAGCGAAAAGTGACCAATGTCCCGTTCATGCGCATCCTCTACTTATCTCGCATTAATAATTCCATCGCCCTCTTCATGAAAAAAAGATGATCTCACTAGGCACCACATCCCACGTGTACTGTCCTGTACATATCAGATCACACCACCAGTAACTAGCAGCGCACGCCACAGTGCCGGGCGGGACACGAAAACGACAATGCAGTGCATTTGCTCTTTGAAAGATGGCAGGCTTGTAGAAGAAGCTTGTCCCGGGCTCGTCCGTTTTCACCTGTCTCTTCTCTCTCTAGCTTTTTATCGTCGTAGCTTTGAACGTGTGTTTTTCGTGGCTTTGCTTTGCGCTTTGTGGTGGCCATCGCTTTCTCTTTCCTTTAATTTCGAGGATCACGTGAGGCTGGGAACAAGAGAGAGATAGAGGAACAAGTGGACAAGCCAAGCACATCGAGCGAGGCGGAAAAAGCTGGTGGTATATGGAGATCGATCGGGCAGTCAACCAACGGTAACATAACACTTGGACAACAAAGGCTTTTTGGGGGGATTTGATTGGTCTGATTTTTTTTTTCCAATGTTGGTAGTTGATCTACCAAATTCATTGATCAGGAGAAAGAAGGTTGGTTCAGTTTATGAGGGAAACCGGACCTAAAAACATACAAACGGCGTCTTTCGACAAATAACACACACCCCCTCACGAGCCACGGGTCCCTCTGACCGGATCCACCTCCAGAAACGATGCCCCCAAGAGAGAATGCGACGCCAAATAGCGCCGTCATCGTTCAATCTAAACTAGATCAAGGGTTTCTCCCGGAGCACGTCGGGAAAGGCAAGATGAGAGCAGCTACATCGATGCCTTCAACGAGGGAGCGACGCCAGAAAGCGCCGCCATCGACGACTCCGGCCGCAACCGGAGTACGACTTTCGCCGGCGGTCTCACCTGCATAGCCCGAACCCAGGATCCGATCAGCCTACACACCGAACCACTATCCCTGCCTCCACGGCCCACCGCACCTCCCCGACAAGCTCGACGTGCTTCCAACCTTGCATCCGCATCCCCCACTGGACGGAGGATGCAACCCCTAGCAGCGACATTCGTCTCCCACCGAAAGGATGCAACCAAGCACAACGCCATTCGTCTCCCCGAGGATGCAACGCATGCTGGCCATTCCTCTCCCTACGAAGGACGCAACAACTGCAGCGAGGCCATTCCTCTCCCTCCAACCACCGAGGATGCAACACCGAGCAAAGGTGCCATTCATCTCCCGCATCTTCTCCCGCGCCCACGCCTTGGCGCAGCAACACCGCGCCCTCACCCGTGCGAGCCTAGATCTGGACCACACGCCCACAGTGGTCCGCACCAAACGCGAGGCAGCGACGCAGCAGATCCGCGCTGGCCACCACCCATGTGCCCCGCCGGCAGCACCGCAACGCCCAGGAGCGACGACGACGAGACGCGGCCTGGCAAGGCCCAGATCTGGCCCGGCTACCGCGAATCATAGGTCTTCGCCCCCCAAGGACCTCCACGCGCCGGCGGCGACTCGCCTGCAAACCACCGCGCCGCCCCCGCGCTCCTCGCAGCGCCAACCGCGCCGACGCCCGCGGCTTCGAGCCACCGTCGGGCCGAGCGAAACCACCCGCGGACGCGCCAGAGAAAGCTGAAGCCCCGCCGCCGCCTTCCTTAGGGTCGGCCCGAGCTTTGCCGGGGAGGCACGCTCCGGCAGTGGCGAGACTAGGAGAAGGAGGGGATGGGTGTCGCGGCTAGGATCTTCCCCCCGAGCCGCCAGGGAGGCGACGCGGGGGTCGGGAAGGGGAACTGGCTTGCCTCTGGTTTCGTACGTTGATTGGTATGATTTCATTCGTCGACTTGTTGCTAGAAGAGGTCACCAGGCGCTCGTGCTTCCCAGTGTCGCTTGGGAAAAATAGAAAAAAGCCCCCTCCCCCAGAGCCGCTCCCGCGAGCGATCTTGGGGGAACCCTAGCCACCGGCCCCCAGCTCCTCCCCTCCGGCCCCTTCCTCCCTCGTTACCACCTCGCATCGCCGCCGGGCGAAGCCTTGCTACCGTGGGTGGCGGCGGGGTCGACCCTTCCTCTCCTCGCGGATCCCCGGCCGGTGCGGGACGGCTACCGTAGGTGGCACCGGTCTATGGCGGGGCCTGGTGGCGCCACTATGGGTCCTCCTGCTGGCGGTGGGTGGTCGTCTCAGTGGGGCCTCGGGGTGGCGCGGTGGTTGCCATGCCCCTCAGCGTACCGGGGGAAACCCTAGGACCAGTCCGGGCAGTAGCTCGTCATCGTCACGTTCCTTCCTGAAGGTTTTCGTCGATCTAACTCTGTTGTCGTTAGTTTCTTTTTCTTTATATTTTATTCTTTTGGACGTGCTTGTGATGTCTGCCCCAGCAGTGGATTATTAGATGTATTGGATGGTTGTTACATCTATATAGCGAGGCGAAAGCCCATTTCGAGAGAGATAATTGCTAGAAGATGGCATTCCATGCGGTCAGGTAGCTGGCTAGCTTTTTTTACTCATTCAAGAGACTCCCAAATCTTTTTGGCCAACGACTTATGTGCACACGCATGCACAATTGCACATCACATGCGAGTGCATGTGCCTTTAGCCATGCATCACGCGTCTATAATTTGTCGAGACTATATATCGTGGAATTTTATATCGAAAAAGAAGTATGCACCAGAATTTGAACATCGTGAACAATTTGTTACCCCACAATCCACCGAAAACGATAAGACTGCATTTGGTAGCCTGCACCTTTTTGTACCCCTTTGGCCTTTGCACCCTTTCTGACTTTATTTGCTATTTTTCATGCTTTTACTGATTTTTTTAGCTAAATGACCATGAAATTAAAAAGCACTACAAATGAACTCTGAAAATGTTGAAAGTTGGCATGGTATCATCATTTCACCCACATAGAATGTGCTAAAAAGTGGAGAGGGTTACGGCAAAAACTGGATGCACTTCGTGTACAAAATGGACAATTTCTTTTGAAGTATCAGGGTTTCAGACGAAACTCATATGTTACAAAGGCATTTCATTTTTTTAAATAACCTAAGAATTACCAAGTTGAATATAATGATAAAACACACTAATATTAAACAGTAGAAAAAAGAATCACTGAAAAGTCTATTTTTAAAGTAAGTTATTCACAAACTAGTGATTCACACAAATTTCAAATAATTCAAATTTAAACTATCCAAATTGGAAAACTACTGGCACTAACAGAAAGTTTATAATTTTTTGATCTAAAGCAAAAAGATTCACAAAGAAACTTTAAATGAAGCAAGAAAAACAACTCAAAAACAAAAGAAAATAAATAAAGCATAAATTATTATTTTTTTTACAAAAAAGCCCGCCTACTAGGCCGCCACGACGTGCATACGACTAGAAACCCAACCTCTATTTGGGCGAGGATGCAGGCCCGTACGGCCCAGTAGGCCCTACAAGGCAGCACAGGTTCAATAGGCCCACAAAGGCCTACTTGGGAGGAGCTCGACACGGTAGCTGCGGCGGGGCTTATAAACCTGTCTGAGCTCCTCTCAGCTAGCGAGGTGGGACTAAACTTTCGACACGGGAAGCCAAGCCTTTAGTCCTGGTTGGTGTATCCAACCGCAACTAAAGGGGGGTCTTCAGTCGCGGTTGGAGCCACCAACCGGGACTAAAGGACTGGCTTCCCGTCGCTTGGCCTGGCCAAAATTCATCTTTTAGTCTTGGTTGGTGGCTCCAACCGGGACTAAAGGTGCCTCCTATATAAGCAACATTTACGAATTTTCCCTCTCCATTCCCATCGACGATGAACCACACGCCACCAGGCTACCGCCGTCGCTCGCGCTGCATCCTCCCTGTCGACGCCGTGCGCACACGCCTCCTCCACGGCCGAGCCCCCACGACGCCGCGCGCCTGCGCCTCCTCCACGCCGGCCGCCAGCTAGCTCCACGTCGGCCGCCCACGCCCTCCTCCTCCCGATGCCGGCCGCCGCCCTCCGCGTGGTCACCGCGTAGGATTGTGCACTCCCTAGGTAGGTGTTAGGAAGAAACTCGCATGCCCACCGCGTGGTCACCGCGTGACCGTGGCGTTGCCATGTGTTCTGGGCGGCCTTGGCATGTCTAGTGGGTTGGGCACTCCCTAGGTAGGTGCTAGGAAGAAAATCACAACATAAGATTCTCACGAGGAGACCGATCGATTCTCAAACATGAATAAGCAGCCAAGTGTTTGATTAACAGTACGGGAAATGCACATGGCTAATGGGTGTGAGTTTTGGCTGAGGATGATCAGTTACTAAGAAGACCGTCTTCACAAATTTTCAGCTCAAAAGGAGGAGCCTAAGTGGTACTTGCTTTGCAAAGTACCACACTTGACATAAATATGAATGTTGAAGCCGGGCCCAAAATAATGAATGGATTGAGCAGGCATTTGGTGGAGGATAGTTATTTGGGCATAGGAAAGCACTGTAGAAAATGGATACCATTTGGACATGCCAAAGTGGTACTTCCTTCACAAAGTGTCTTTTTGAACAGAATAGGAAAATGAATATTTTTGAACTAGGCAAGGAAGGTTTTTTTTACATATTTGACGAAGATATGACCCAAAGAATTTATGAGATTTTTTGGGGAATTTTGGGAATGACAGAAATATAGGTTGCTTCACAAGCTAGGGCAAAAACTGCCACATGGACATGACACATAGGCAAAACTGATGAGGTGGCGCCTAATCGTAGAAACCCACCACAATTTACAAGGTTATAACCATCTATATTGGTCATGATCAGCTAGAAATAAGGCAACAGACCAGTGCTATCTGCTTTATGACCATTTCGTGTAAGGAAATTACGATCTTTTTGACCAAAATGGTCGTTATAGTTTAGGGTTTGGAGCCCCCCGAACAGCTTTTGACCAATTGGTCTGAAATGGTCATAGATCTATGACCAATTCTTCCAGGGTCACTGACAGAAGGTCACTAGTTGACATATTTCTTGTAGTGCTCCTCCCTGACGCCGCCCGCGACAGCCTCGACCCCACCATCGCCGGCCGCCGTCGCCTACCACAAGCTCACCGGCCTGCTGTGGGCTCGCCACCCCCTCAATCGACCGATCCGGCTATTTTTTACGAGATGTTTGTGATTATTCTTAATTGTAGATGAATGTATATATGTATGTATGTAAATTGTAGATATGCCCGATGTTTGTGATATGCTTAATTGTAGCTATGCAAATTTTCACTAGATGTTTGGGATATACATTTAAAAAAATTCTTTATATGTATTGTATACAATGTATGTACATATATATGTATTTGTAGATGAATGGTGGAATTTGCATAGATTAATTGTTTGTTTTTTACTAGCTATTTTTTTGTTTTTTTTTTGTTTTTTATACTTTTAATATTGTATCATATGTATAGTATAATAATTAAAAAATTTGCATAGGAAAAAGTTGAGGAATTTTGACCAAGCATAGTGAAAGTGCAACTACTCCCCGGGTGGTTTTGGTAATTCATAACAACATATAGCTCATTGAACTAATATCCATTCAAGTTAGATATTTCAGAAATTTCAATGATTGGCATGGCATGGACTAGAGATGTGGACCCCTCAAAATGCTAAGGACAAAGATTGGCTAAAGCTCAAGACTCTTCATTTCTAGTTTAGTGATCCAAGATCACATTGAGTCCATAGGAAAGCCAATACTATTAAAAGGGGATGAGGTGTTGCTTAATGGTCTACTTGCTCAAAGTGCTTAGTGATATGTTCCAAAGCCCTCAACCACTTTCTTATTTCCAAATATGTCCAAAACCTAAAGTCAAACTCAGCCCCACCGATTTGATCTATCTGGCGCCACCGAGTTCTTTTGACATAGCCAATGCCAGAAACCCTAGACAATTCGGTCTCATCGATACAGATCTCGGTCTCACCGAGATGGCAATGCAAACTCTCTGTTCCCCTTTGTAACGTTTCGGCTTACCGAAATGAATGATCGTTCCCACCGAATTCACAATGTAAACTCTCTGGTTCCCTTCGTAATGTTTCGGTCTTACCTAAATGAGCGATCGGTTCCACCGAGTTTGCCTGACCAACTCTTTGTCAACTCATTGGTAAAATCAGTCTTACCGAGTTCATGCAATCGGTCACACCAAGATGAGGTTTTGCCCTAATCCTAGCACATCGATCCCACTGAGTTGATCATGTCGGTCCCACCGAGATTCCTAACATTCACATTTTGAACTAAATCGGTCTCACCGAGTTCTTCTATTCGGTCTGACCGAGTTGGGTCAAATGTATGTAACGGTTGGATTCTGTGTGGAGGCTATATACACCCCTCCACCCCTTCTTCAACAGAGAGCCATCAGAACGTGCCTACACTTCCACTACTCATTTTTTGAGAGAGAACCACCTACTCATGTGTTGAGACCAAGACATTCCAATCCAACTACAAGAACCTTGATCTCTAGCCTTCCCCAAGTTGCTTTCCACTCAAATCATCTTTCCACCATAGCCAAATCTGTGTGAGAGAGTTGAGTGTTGGGGAGACTATCATTTGAAGCACGAGAGCAAGGAGTTCATCATCAACACACCATCTATTACCTTTTGTAGAGTGGTATCTCTTAGATTGCTTAGGTGTCACTTGGGAGCCTCCAACAAGATTGTGGAGTTGAACCAAGGAGTTTGTAAAGGCAAGGAGATCGCCTACTTCATGAAGATCTACCCAAGCGAGGCAAGTCCTTCGTGGGTGGTGGCCATGGTGGGATAGACAAGGTTGCTTCTTCATGGACGCTTCGTGGGTGGATCCCTCCGTGGACTCGCTCAGTCGTTACCCTTCGTGGGTTGAAGTCTCCATCAACGTGGATGTACGATAGAACCACCTATTGAAACCACGCCAAAAATCTCCATGTCTACATTGCGTTTGCCTTCTCCAAACCCTTCCCTTTACCTTCATATGCAATGTTTTTACTTTCCGCTGCTACACTCTTAGAATTTCATGTGTAGGTTGATTCCTTGACTTGTGCTAAGTTGCTAAAATCTGCCAAGACATAAAATTGGAAAAAGTCTAGACTTTTATTTGGTCAAGTAGTCTAATCACCCCCCTCTAGACCTACTTTCTATCCTACACATAGAAACAAGTTGACCGTCTATTAAAAATATTTTAATGTTTATATCTTAATGTTGTATTTGCAAAAGTTTGTCATGCATTGCAAAAATGAAGTGAACAAGAATTACAAAAATCATAATCAAGCATTTAAAAAATGTTAAATTTGCATAGAATGTGTTCTCGACGTCTATGATGCCCGACCCGCATCCTCCTCGTCGGATCGGTGGCGAGGACCTGCTTCAGAGGCACCATGTCCGGACTGGGCTCTGTCGGGCTGGCGCTGGGAGGTGCTACCTTCGGGGGTGCGCAACTTGGTGAGGAACCAGGCTCCCGTCGTTGACCTGGAGCTTCTTTGGTGGCGTTCGCGTGGGCCACTTTCGGTGCGGAGGCAGCCGGCCCCGCCGGAGGTGGTACGTCGTTGTGTTAGGGAGGAGGACGAGTATGTATGTCGCAACGTGGTTGCATTGGACGTCACATTCTGCGATACCTGGCAGGTTCTTCAGGTATCTCACCCGAGCTATGATGCTATGATGGTTCCTTCTCTTTGGGTGTCCATCGCCCGTGCCTCAGGAACCGCGAGTGAACTAGATTCTTTGATAATATTCGATCTGTATTAGCTAGTGATGTTATATATATGATAATATTCAAGATGTATTAGTGATAATACTCGAGACAATGTATTCGAGATTATATTATTCGATAATATTCAAGACGATGTATTCGATATTATATTCAATGATGTATATTATCTAGATTATTCGAGATGTATTAGTTATATTATTCGAGACACATATTATCTACTATGATTTAGTTTTTTCCTTATTGATTGCATTCTAATTTGAATACTAAATTATTTTATCTTTCTGCTGGATTAGTTAATATAAGCTATGGACAATACCGACAGAGATGGAGAAGAGACCCTGTTCAACATCATACGCTCCCCGAGCCCAGATGAGAATGAACCTGAAGATGACGGCTCACAATATCTGAACAATGCCGGTGAGGATATGATATTTGATGAAGATGAACGAATAGATGAAGGCCACAACAATGATGACGAAGGAAATGTTCTTCTAATAACAAAGACCGACGAGGTATATTTATATAAGGCATATGGTGATCATTACATTCTTTAATTGATTTGTATGTATGTATGTATGTATGTATGTATGTATGTATGTATGTATGTATGTATGTATGTATGTATGTATTAATGAATCGATATTTCTTCTTTTAGCCCTCCGGATCGAGCAAATCTTCTACAAGCAGCAGGGCAGTACGAGGCCCGGCCAACAAGTAGCAGGATGGTGTAAATTACAACATTGATGCCATCAAACCAAATGGCGAACCGCTTGAACCTAAGAAGAATGCAGACTAGTTTACTCATCAATGCGGAGTTACTGTCAGGGACCAAATCCCGATCTCCTTTCAAGAATGGAATAAGCTAGCAAAGGGAGATCAAGGAGTTACTTTTATCTCTGAAAGAGCAAAAGATCTGCTTTGGGAATCGCTGAGGTCACATTTCACCCTACCAGATCATTTCACAGATGCACAACATGCGAACGTCAGGAAGAGTGCTCTTAAGATGGCGATAGCATTCAACAACCACAAGAAAAAAATATGGGCCAAGTGCGAAAAAGATGGGAAGCAAACTCCAGAATTCAAGGGAACACTAGAGAAGGCAAGAGATCACTGGGACGCTTTCGTGAAGTACAAGGAATCGAAAGTAGCTCATGAACGGTCGAGGATAAACAATATTAATGGTGCGAAAAAGAAGTGGCACCATCGGCTGGGGCAGGTGGCTACCAGGTCGCCCAGCCTAAGTGGGATCTCGTTGAGCAAGAGATGATTGCTGCAGGGGTCACTCCAGTTACATTGAGTTGGCCCGATAGGTGCATGATACGTCTCCAACGTATCTATAATTTATGAAGTATTCATGCCATGTTTACAATAATTTTATATGATTTGATTAGAACTAACCCGAACTGACGTTGTTTTTAGCAGAACTATCGTGGTATCATTTTTTTTGTGCAGAAATAAAAGTCCTCGGAATGGGCTGAAAATTTATGGTGATTTCTATGGACCAAAAGAGACCCCGATGCACCGAAGTTGGTCCAGAAGAGTCCCGAGGTGGCGGCAAGGGTGGAGGGCGCGCCTCCTATCTTGCCGCTGCCTCGTGGACCCCCTTGACGTGAGACCGACGCCAAAAATTTCTATAAATACCAAAATCCCCAGAAAGAAACCTAGATCGGATGTTCCGCCGCCACAAGCCTTTGTAGCCACGAAAAACCAATCGGGAGCGTGTTCCGGCACCTTGCTGGAGGGGGAAACCATCACCGGAGGCCGTCTTCATGATCCCGGCGGCCAGTATGTTGAGGAGGGAGTAGTGTACCCTCGGGGCCGAGGGTATGTACCAGTAGCTATGTGTTTGATCTCTCTCTCTCTCTCTCTCTCTCGTGTTTTTGATTTGGCGCGATCTTGATGTACCGCGAGCTTTGTTACTATAGTTGGATCATATGGTGTTTCTCCCTCTCTACCTTCTTATGATGAATTGAGTTTTACCTTTGAGGTTTCACTATTATCGATTGAATACTTTTATGGATTTGAGAACTCTTGATGGATGTCTTGTGTGGGATACCCGTGGCGACAATGGGGTGTTCTATTAATTCACTTGATGTATGTTTTGGCACTCAACTCGCGGATTCCCGAGGTGACATTGGGGTAATCTATGCATAGGGGTTGATGCATGTTTTCGTCCTTGCTTCTCCGGTAAGAATCTTGGGGCACTCTTTGAGGTTCTTTGTGTTGGATTGAATATTATGAATCTGAAGTTGTTTGATGCATATCCTATAATTGACCCACGAATAATTGTGGTGACATTGGAGTATCTAGGTGACATTAGGGTTGATTGATGTGTATCATATGGTGTTATTTTACTATGAACTCTAGGGATGTTTGTGACACTTATAGGAATAGCTCAATGGATTGATCGGAAAGAATAACTTTAAGGTGGTTTCGTACCCTACAAGCAATTTCATCTTATGTTCTCCATGATAGGAACTTTGGAGTGACTCTTTGTCGCATGTTCAGGGATTTCCATATGATTCAATCATGCTATCATTGTTGAGAACTTGCACTAGTGAAAGTATGAACCCTAGGCCTTGTTTCCAAGCATTACAATACTGTTTTCGCTCACTTTTGTTACTTTCTACCTTGCTGTTTTTATATTTTCAGGTTACAAAAAACTTTATCTAATGTCCATATTACGCTTGTATCGCCATCTCTTCGCCGAACTAGTGCACATATACAATTTACCAGTGTATTTGGTGTGTTGAGGACACAAGAGACTCTTTGTTGTTTGGTTGCAGGGTTGTTTGAGAGAGACCATCTTCATCCTACGCCTCCCATGGATTGATAAACCTTAAGTCATCCACTTGAGGGAAATTTGCTACTGTCCTAAATAACTCTGCGCTTGGAGGCCCAACACGAGTCTACAAGAAGAAGGTTGCATAGTAGACATCAGTGCAGGACTTGGTTTTATGCGCCTGGGGGGAAGTTGGACCCACAGACAGGGCTGGTTATGGAGCGGGGAAGTCTTAAAGAAGCCTCTGACGCTCTACTTGTTGCAGTAGAAGATGCTCGAACGGGGGCGTTCATGCCCAATAGAGAGAACGACGAGCTTATGCGCGCCCTGAAGAATCCTGAACACCCGGGGCAAACACGAGGCAAAGGCGTTGTTCCATGGTTTGAGGGGTTTACGGATTGGAACGCCAACTACAGAAGCCGTGCAAGAAAGAAGTAGCAGGAGGAGCAGAAGAGAAAGCTAGAGGAGGAGCAGAGGAAGGAGGAAGCAGTCTGCCTTGAAGGCCTAGTATCAAAGCAAGTGGAGTTGGAACGCGCTTTCAGGTGGCATCAGGAGAAGATCGACTCACTTAGCTAGGAAAGGGCGTCTTAGCAGCAGCAACTAGCGGATCCAGCATTGGATAGCACCGTCCCATCTATGCTGAGAAGTAGCGTGGGTTCCACCCAGGCCGATGATGCACTGCTGGCTAGATACCCCATGTATAATATCATATCTATGACACCTTGTGAGCTACACATGAAAGTGAAGAACATATCCATGAAGGTGGCGGACAGCTATGCTTTAACAAATCCCTCTGAAGCACCTTCCATTGAAATCCGATTCCAGCTGGCTATGCTCGTGTCGGGGTTGATGAAGTTATCATAGGATATTACGAGTTAGAGCCTAACATTGCTGGAGGTGATGAGGAGCGCACACTGGGAGAGGTCATACATAATATCATTCTATGGAGAATGGATTGCATCGTCTTTCCATGGCCACCGACTCCTGCTCCAACGTGTTAGTCGACTCCTGCTCCTCCAAGTCTGGTGTCGCGTCAGTCGACTCCTCCACCAAGTTCGACACTACGTCAGTCGACTCCTGCTCCTCCAAGTCCGATGCTGCTTCAGTCGACTCCTCCTCTTAGTCTGGCACCGCGTCAGTCGACTGTTGCTCCTCCAAGTCCGGCACCGTGTTAGTCGACTCCGCCACCTCAGCGGGCTATGCTGCCTCAACAGCAGTGGAAGAGAGGCGCCGCAGCTACGGCGGCTAGTGGTACAACAAGCAAGAAACTCAGATATGGTCCAAGCCTCAGGGCTCCTCCAAAGTTGCCTTACGACTTGAATGAGGAGGAAAACACGGGCGTAGTGGATGCCCAAGTGAAGGCCCATTTTGCACTGAAACCAACCCCGCCGCCAAAGGAGAAAGTACTCGAGGAAATCGTACAACACTTTATTGATAATGTTCAACCGTCTATGAATAAAAGGGACTCAAACTATGAGCGCTCTATCAAGAAGTTATATCGTGCACAAAACGAGAAGGAGTTGAGCTCGATCTTGATCAAAGCAGGTAAAAAATGCGGGAAAACTGTTCCTCGGCTGGGAGAATAGGTAGTGCAGTCGACCCCCCCGCTCATTGTACAATCACATGTGAGTACCGCCGATCAGCTGGTAATAACCGACGATCATAGAAGGATGGCTAAAGAGGCCGGTGTCACTGTTTATAAACTCCTAGAGATCGAGCCTATCCTCGGGATTACAGATGACGAAGTAGCATGGAAATATGTCCGCTACCAACCTACGGTCAAGCCTGAGGAGATCCTTCTTCTATCAACGAGAATGTACGAATTGCATGAGTGGTACCTGAGAGAAGTAAAGACCGAGCGAGAGTCCCTCATGGTGAAAGTCAAGGCAGAACATTACTTCCATGAAAATGATTTGTGGGTTGAACTTCCAAAACTTTTTCAGTTATTCAATCAAGATGCACTCGACAAATATCTCGTCAGTTGCTATTGTCTGTAAGTGATTTCTTTCTGTAATTTAAGTCTCTAGTTGTGCTCATTCATTACCTGTAATTATCCTCACTATATTCTTTTTTGTGGTATTATGCAGAATGAAGATGTATGAAATGAAAAGAGAAGGACGCTATGACATTGGGTTCATTGATCCAAATACTATTAATCAAGTGACATGGTCACGTGAGACGTCGAGAAAATACATAGAGAGAACCTTGCTATAGTTTTTGAAGCGACTAAATACCCAACCAGAAATACTACTTCCTTACAACTTCGGGTGAGTGTTACTGTTTTATACTACAAATTTTGTTTTTGCTTACTAGATGCTAATAAGTGTAGTTGATGAGTTATGCACATGCCCGCTTAATTATACAAATGTGTGTGCATGCAATTTCCACCGGATCATGCTAATCATTGAAGTTGACGAGGGAAAATTTCAAGTACTGGACTCACTACTTAAAGTCATTAATGACTACACAGTTGTGAGGGGGATGGTCGACAGGTAATTTCAATCATTATCGCACTATGTCGGCCTCTTTTGTTCATTTCCTGATATCAACTAATTAATAACTCCTTTATTCATTCTCTTTGCCAGCGGGCTGGGCTTGGCAAAAGTTCATCAAACAGGTTGAAGGCCCATGCAAACAACATCTGAAATGGGTGCGACCCAAGGTAATTAAGTAGTACTAGCTAGTTACATCCGTGTATCTCTTTAATTCTAGTTTCAATACCATTATTATGATTGATTAATTATTATCTGATTGAACTCTATTCTCGTAAAGTGCATGAGGCAAGTGTCGGGGAATAATTTATGTGCATACTACATTTGCGAGAACATTCGCATTATGACGTCCATAAGGAACAAAGATGCAAGACAAAGTTGGGTACGTTTCCAAAACACTATTCACAATTTTTATATCGTTATCTAATATATATACACACACAACTAATACATTCATATTGATCTCCTTCTTTAAAGATGTCAGAGATGCGGGATCAGCTCCTACAAACGGATCGTGTGCGAGCAATTCAAGAGGAAATAGCGGGATTTTTGCTCGACCAGGTCATTGATCCCAAAGGAGAATACCATTACACCTAATGCCTGCATGTAATGATCTGAAAATTGTAGGAGAAATTGTATATACCAAATTGTATATATATATGTGTGTGTATGTGAATGGTCATACGAGAAATTCGATGATATAT
>NC_041392.1:419200345-419215113 GCF_002162155.2 Triticum dicoccoides | reverse complement strand
TTAGTGCCGGCTGGTGAACCAGGACTAAAGGTCCTTACAAACCGGGACTAATGCCCAATTCTGCACTAGTGCATGTAAGTTGGAGTGCACAGGACCAGTGAATTGGTTTTTGTAAGCCGACGATGCACTATACTAGTGGTTGGGGCGCACCCCTAGTGTGCTGCCCGAGAGGAAATTTAGCGGTGCCAGGTGGGATGCGCCCCTTCCACTTTTCTATTTCTACTATATGTAATGTTAGCCTATGCTATGTACTGTTATCGTCTGAGCGGTGTCAGGGTAGGACACACTCATATGGTAGTCGTTTCATCAGCTTCATGACATGTGCGATAGAGTAGCTTACAGACTGAACTCATTGGTACAATACATTTGTATGAACAGAATATGAATGCCCAGGTTATGAAAAACACATTAAGTGTAAGATCTAATTAAAGAACTACATGCAATCCAGATCACACTTCATTTAAAAAGTCATTTAACAAAGAGCAGGCAAACCTTTATATTTTGTGCAACATTGATCGCTACAAAAAGTCTACATAGCCACATAGGGAACACTATACACTTCAAAGAGGAGTCTTCACGTTTAGCTAGCAGAGCTTCTAGCTGAGTGGTACCACTCCCCCCAGGGTATCAAGTGTGGAATCAACCACAAGTTCCTTCTCATGAACTTCTATCTGGAGTATACCACATAGCTTGAAAATATTGTGAAGTTGTTCCAACTGATGAGCACAAGTTAGTCCCCTGTGTAATTTTAAATTATGCAAATCTTGTATTTCATACGAACCAACCAAGTACCTCTGTTCTTCCAGGGATATAGGCTCATTCTGTATAAACCTGGACTTCCTAAACCTGCTAGAATAAGGGGGGAGTTACATGCATCTCTTAATCCGGTTGAGCAAATAATGAAAAGTTGATGAAACTAGACTACCTACATACAAGACGAGCTAACTTCCACACATATACTTCTCCAAAATACATACTTTATACACAATCTAAGTGCTAGCCTATTGTAAGCAAATAATCTTGTATTGCAAGTGAGTGCAATAAAATGATGTATAATTCTCTTGTTGATCTCTATAACATCAATGTAGATGACGTTCATGGAGAAGCTGAATGGCAAGAAGCGGTCACATGCCACACCAGCAATCTTCTGGACTATTGTAAGCATCTAAGTATTAATGTATTATGTAGAAACCACTAGATGTTGAACCTTTAAATCTCTACAATCTAGAACGAACAAACATAACAAGTTGAATCCTTTAAAATAAAAGAAATGAACCAACTTAACGGAAGAAACCTATCCCATCCCTTCTCGGACTCGGGTGCAGTCTGCTACTTGAGAGCTGTGTTGGGATATCCCCAAAGAGGAGAGGATGAAGCAATATAATAGAGATAAGTATTTCCCTCAGTTAAGAACGAAGGTTATCAATACAGTAGGAGAACCACACAAAACCTCGTGAACAACACTTGCACACACAAAAGAAAATACTTGCACCCAATGGAAACAATGGGGTTGTCAATCCCCTCATCGGTTACTTGCAAGGATTAAATCTTGTAGTGGTAGATAATAAAGTAAATTGCAAAACAAAATAAAAGAAATAAAGTTGCAGCAAGGTATTTTTGTGTTTTTATATATGATAAAAGTATACCTGGGGGCCATAGTTTTCAGTAGAGGCTCTCTCTTGAGCACATATCATATGGTGGGTGAACAAATTACTGTTGGGCAATTGATAGAAAAGTGCATAGTTATGACGATATTCAAGGCAATGATCATGTATATAGGCATCACGTCCGAGACAAATAGACCGTCTCCTGCCTGCATATACTACTATTACTTCACCAATTGATCGCTATCCAACATGCATCTATGGTATTAAGAATAAAACAGATTAACGCCTTAAGCAAGATGACATGATGTAGACAAAGTAAACCCAATCAATATGAATAAACCCCACCATTTTATCCTTAATGGCAACAATATAAATATGTGTCTTGTCCCTTTCTGTCACTGGGATATTTATCACCGCAAGATTAAACCCATCTCAAAGCACCTATCCCATTGCAAGATAAATCAATATAGATGGCCAAGCCAAATGGATAAATTGGAGAAAAATACAAATCTACAACTATAATTCATAATAAAGTTTAGAGAAGACTAAATTAATATTCATGAATAATCTGATCATAAACCCACAATTCATCAGATCCCAACAAACACACCGCAAAAGAAGATTACATCAAATAGAACTCCAAGAACATCGAGGAGAACATTGTATTGAAGATCGAAGAGAGAGAAGAGGCCATCTAGCTACTAGCTATGGACCCATAGGTTTGTGGGAAACTACTCACATATCATCGGAAGGCAGCAAGGATGATGTGGAAGCCCTCCGTGATCGATTCCCCCTTCGGCAGAGTACCGGAAAAGGCCTCCAGATGAGATCACGGAAGAACAGAAACTTGCAGCGACAGAAAAAGTGTTTAGGGTGACTCTCTGTTGGTTTCCCGATTTTAGAGAATTTATAGAGGTGGAACAAGGGGCCCACAAGGCATCAGGGCGCGCCCTGTTGCCTTGCCATCTCCTCACTTATCGTCTGGTCTCCTCCCGAATCTTGTAGGGTCTCTCTTGTCCAGAAAAATCATCTAAAAGTTTCGTACCGTCTGGACTCCGTTTGATACTGATTTCCTGGAAAACCAAAAACAAGCATAAAATAACAACTGGCACTTGTCACTTGGCAATGAGTATAAAATACCACTAAAAGTTATATAAAACATCCAAGATTGATACTATAATATCATGGAACAAAAAATATAGATAGGTTGGCAACGTATCACAGCCTAGAATGAATAGAGCAAGCAACAAGAAGCAACAACATCCACGACAACCCAACTTAAGCAGGCAATTTCAAAAAAAAGAAATATGACCTTGGCAATGACCCGACGCCACACTCCACAATGAGCTTGGCGAGGAAGCACTCCCTCATCCCTTCAATTGCATCAACCAACGGAGCAGAATCAAAAAAGCCTCAAAAAGCGCCGAGATAATTAAAAATCCCATTAGGCATATCCCCGTGAAGCTATTTTGCTGCACACCACAAAGTTCCTAAATTAGCAATAGAATAATTAAGATAATAGCCTAGCGAGAACAACTTTTCTTTATGACGTATAAACTATGAGACGAGATATCTAATATGAAATTAGGGAAGGCTATGCCCTAAGACATGATCATGTGTCTCTTAAAAATGGTAATGTAAGCTAATATGACATGATGGTCTTAAGTTGTAGCAAGAACAAAAACAAATCAAAGTACAAAAAGAGTTTACGACAAAGAATCGCTAGGGGACTGACCAATGTACAAATCAAAATGAAATTACGCATTGATCAAATTTAATACTTGCAATAGTACCTGTGAAACAACAGAGTAGTTGTAGAGTCACTGCCCATTGTGTTGGGGTTGCAACATTGGATGCCTCTCTCGGAACAAGGGTTTGTTAACGAATTAATGAATTCAATCAATCTTTTGGAGCTGAGGGGGAGAACATTTTGTTGACACCAGATTTTGACATGGTCGAAAATATAATTAAGAAGGCCTCAATGGAAAAGTGCTCAAAGTGATAATGTTTTGTATCTTCAAAAGGAGAAACTTTGATATTTGGTCCATAGTCATCCGGTCTCATCTCTAAGGCTGAAGTTGTGTTCGAAGTACTGAGATTTTGTATTAGAACACTATTCGGCTGATTATGCCCCCAAGATGGCCTCGTATGAGAAAACTTTCTACATGAATTGTCTTCGTCTCGTCGAAACGGATGATTTTGATATACAAATCGTCCCAATCCAAGTTTGTATGAAATAGTGTGAGCCATCGGAATACAGCCCTGTCAGGAGGCAAAAAATGGCGCGCCTCACCAGACACCCTGTCTGATGGGTAGCGCGAATAATAGACTGTTTTATGCGAGCGATTTGACTCTCAAGATGACCTACGATCAAAAAATGTTCAGCATGAAAGTTGTTTGTCTCGTCGAAACGGTCAAGATTGCTTTTGGGCTTGTTTCCATCCAAGGTTGTTTACCACCTCAAAAAAGACCTGCAATGTGCCGCTAGTTTTAAACCGAACAGTTTTGGAAAGTTCGGACAAAACCAATCCAAAATTGACTAGGGTTTTGGACGTGAATCCAAGCCTTTTTCTTGCACGGTAAGTCTAGCCGCCTCTTATATACCTAAGAGGTGACGGTCGATTGAACAACACACAATCTAACAAACACATCTACTACTTTTTCGTGTTCATCTATCCCCCTACCCTTATATACCTATGGGGTGACGGTCACAGCATTATTGTTGATGCATATATTAGGAAAAATCTCGTAAGTAATTTTGAAAGACCAATGATGAAGGGTAATTTACTTATTCGCAATAAAATTGTTACAAAGCATATCGGTCAATACATTGTACCATTCGAAGAGACCAATAGTGACTTATTATTGCAGCCTAAGCTTCTCCCATTGCTTTATTTAAAGTTCATATCTAATTGGGTAGCTTTGCTTGCTTCATACTTGGCTTACGCATGGTCTCAATTGAGACATGTGTATTCTAACTATTTTCGTTTCAATAATATAAAGTCAAGGTTAATTATTTTGAGAAATCCGATGCTAATATTATATCTTACCAAAAGACATCGGAGATAGAGTGCAAAACACAATGCATAGCCGAATGGGGAGATTCTAAATCTGAACCATTCATTTGCTTACATCCAAAGTTTTTCACACACCAAGATCGGCTAGAAAACAAAATGCATACCTTCGATTCAAACATGTGTGATCAAACCTTTGATTTGTTGTTGAAAAATAATTATATTAGAATTCTTGATCACCATGTCAAGCCATCTATCCAAGGACGAATTCATTGTAAGTTGCATGATTCATTCAAGCATAGTATTGAGGATTGCAACATGTTTCGTCAAATAGTTGAATCGGCCATTGATAAAGGACGATTGAAATTTGTTGAGTCACCAAGAGATGACAAGTCTATTCCAATTGGTCCCAATGGTAAAATGTTTTTGCATCAGCTACTTCAAGCCCATCCATTTAAAGAGAAGGTAAAAACTGCAGGTGGTGGGATCAAGCTTTCAAGTAAAGAAGTTGTTGAAGAGCATAATGAACATAATCTTGAGGGCGAGAATTCCATAGAAGCTACAATGGAGACGCCAAGGACTGGGGGGCAATGAGAAAATTCAAAGATCGGTGCAAGCACAACCAAAGAAAACAAAGGCCGACGTAAGCACAATGGTAAAAAGCCGAAAGTCACTTTCACGCAACTATTGGAAAAATATCAGAAGATAAGTGAGGAGAACAGTGCTTATCGGCCAACTAATGCAAAAGCATCAAGATCACCCCTTAGGCGCAAATCCAAGGATCAATATTGGCAAGAAGAGAATTTGAATGCAACTTGTTCATATCCTTATTTTGGGCCGCCAATGCCAATGTCGTGGATGCCGCCCTATGCTCACGTAAATCCATATCCATCATGGGACAAGTATGATAGAAGGGCACATTCTCCATATTATTTTAAACCATCTCGCCATTATTATGCAGCTCGAAGAAGACCAACGTTCAATGAGCAGTCATATGTTCAAGACCGTTTCAATAAAAAAGAATCGGTCCAGAGCATAAGGAAGAATAAGGAGGTGGTTGAGCAAGTCTACCGCGTAAAAGGAGATGGTTGTAAGAGTTCCACTTTAGATATGATCTCAAATGAAAAAGAGCTAATTAAAGTGTTGACATTGGCTACAAAAGGCAATGAGGGACGTCAATCAAGTGTCAAATCTAAAGGGAAGAAGTTGAGAGTGCACAGGTAAAACAAGAATTGCCATTACTTCAAACAAAATCGCAGCCGGGGCGCCCACTCGGCTTATCGTATTGGCAAAAGAAGAAGTTGCAAAAGCTTAGTGCACAAGAACTTGAAAAAAGAAACATGGCCTGGGTTCCCAAAGGAAGTATGCAAAATAAGAATTATGTGCAAGCTTCCTTTACAAGGAGTGCGGCTAAGGTGAAGAAGGTAAAGAGAGAAAACTATGAAGGACCAAGCCGAAGGTTTCAACATCTTCGGTCCACACATCATCCATTTTCTTCAACAATGTCATTGATGCCTATGCCATGGAATTCGTCATCAGATATGATTGGTTACCCTCAATGGGCTTATTTTTATCCATGGATGCAATATAATTTCTTACATCATGAAAGGGTATTACCAAATCATCATATGTTTGATTAGCTTCACTTTTGTTGCTAATATAAATGGCCGATATATACTTATCATCCTAAGCATGTACAAATGGCCGATGAAGTGTTGACATCATCCTTAGAAAGAGCATTGTGTCGGTGTCAAAACCGGCGGATCTCGGGTAGGGGGTCCCGAACTGTGCGTCCAGGATCAATGGTAACAGGAGACAGGGCACACAATGTTTACCCAGGTTCGGGCCGTCTCGATGGAGGTAAAACCCTATGTCCTGCTTGATTGATATTGATGAATATGAGTGTTACAAGAGTTGATCTACCACGAGATCGTAATGGCTAAACCCTAGAAGTCTAGCCTATGTGGGTATGGTAATGAGTATATGTGGTATCCTCTCCGGACTATCCCCTTCGGTTTATGTAGACACCGAGGGGATCTAGGGATTACATGGAGTCGGTTACATAAGAAGGAATCTTCGGTTGCCAAGCTTGCCTTCCACGCCAAGTAGAGTCCAATCCGGACACGGTGCAGTCTTCGGCCTTCACGTCTTCACCACCCATCAGTTCAGCCCAAAGGATAATAGGCCGGACGCCCGAGGACCCCTTAGTCCAGGACTCCCTCAGTAGCCCCTGAACCTGGCTTCAATGACGAGGAGTCCGATGCGCAGATTTGTCTTCGGCATTGCAAGGCGGGTTCCCTTCTTTCCGAACTTCAAGATAGTCATCGGGTGCGATGATTGTATCTAGACCTGTCACACACACCATATATAACCGTAGAGAGAATATATATTCTTACATGAGTCTAATCCGCTGACAGCTTTTACAACATGACATCGTGTTTGTCCGGTCGTAATTTCGAACCGTTTTTCGTCTGCCGCTCCATGTTGCGAGACACGGTTGTCATTGGCACGTCTTGTCGAAGCAGAGAACGTGCCCCCCTTATTACGTGATTCTCATCAATACGGGCATGGGTAACCCAACCGTGCCGTTTTGCACGGCTCTCGGGAATAGGCAAGTTCAAGGCGAGTGGGGAGGAGCTCGATATTTGCGGTCTTTATAAGGGGATAAGGACACTCTTCCTTTACCCACACCCTTCTTCATCTCCAGTCCTTCTGTCCTTGAGCTCTAGCGCCCAAGCTTTCGGCTTTTCCTCGCTCGAGAAGACACTCCAATCATGTACGGACCCGGAGCTGGAGACAAGTGGATGACCTCCTTCGTTAAGGAGAAGAACATCACGGGGCTCCGGGAGGCCGGCTATCTAGCCAAAGAGATTTCTCACCGACTCCCGGAAAAAGGGCAGATTGTCCCTACCCCCGATCCCCACGAGAGGGTTGTGTTTCTCACACACTTCGTCTATGTGCTGGGATTCCCTCTTCATCCATTTGTCTGTGGATTGATGTTTTACTATGGGTTGGACTTCCACGATCTGGGCCCCAACTTTATCCTCAATATCTCCGCATTCATAATTGTGTGCGAAGCCTTTCTCCGCATCCCACCTCACTTTGGCCTATGGCTAAAGACTTTTAATGTAAAGCCAAAGGTGGTGCGCGGCCAACATGCCGAGTGCGGAGGTGCCATGGTGGGCAGGATGCCCAATACCACCTGGCTCGAAGGTTCCTTCGTAGAGACTATGAAGGGATGGCAATCGGGGTGGTTCTATATCACCGAGCCGCGTGACGCCAACTGGGCGGCGGCTCCCAAATTCCGATCCAGAGTCCCGATGCGGTTTACCTCCTGGCAGGAGAAGGGCCTGACCTGGGGATCTCTGGAAGAGATCACGGGGCTCCAAACGTGTCTCCAGAATATGATAACCCAGAAGATCAAGCTCGTTGATGTGATCCAGGTCATGCTTGTATGCCGGATCCTTCCATGTCAGTGTCGGACCTGTTATTTGTGGGAGTTCAATCCGTCCGAGCACCATATGCTGCTAAGGCTCTTCGGCACGATGCACGAAGATATCTGGAAGGTGCTTTTCATGGGAAGCGAGACACCGCCACCCTTGACCAAAGATCGCACGCTCAACTTTAAGCGTCAAGCCAATTTGGCAAGCCTCCAAGGTGTGGTCTTTAAGGACACACTTCGAGGAAGGATACTAAGCCTTCTTGTCAATTCCCTTTTCAGGCCTGGGTCGATCTAGCGGGACGAATTAATAGTCCAGCTCCACTGCCCGAAGATGAAGAAACCCCACTTCTTACCACGATGCTATTTCCGGCACCTTACGACGTGTTGGAGAAGAAGGTCAAAACCATGGTCATGGGGACCAAGCAGGGGCTTCGCCGAAGGAGCACCTTGGTCATCTCGTCTGACGACGAGACAGACCCCTCAGCCACCGCCGACGATGACGAGGAGGGAGGTAACTCCCCTCCTGCGAGAGGAAGGGAGAAAAGGGAGGCCTCCACGAGTTCGGAGGCGGAGGCGCCCAAGAGGGGGATAGGCTCCGTCGTGGATAACTCCGCGTGGGATGTTGACAGCAGTCCGGAGCGACCTCGTCGGACCAAGCCTCGGGCCGCCTCATGAGTACCAGAATAAAAAACATCCGGCCTTCTCGGTTTGTAATATTGATGCATGTTAAACCTTGTCGTTGCAGTCCGGCACGCGACGGCTCCCCGCGATCCTCGACATAGGATTCGCTGGACTCAAAGGAGATGGCTAGCATGTCTCCGCCACCTGCTCATTCCATCTCACCCAAGGGTGATGATGAGGTGGCGTCCAAAAAGACTTTCCCAGGCCGGGGGGAGATTCCGGACACCATCGGGGTGACGCCCCAGGATGACTCCTCGGCTGCTGGATAAACGGGGGGAAAAGTCCCCACGGGGACCGATGACGGGGCCCGAGTTCCCTTCGGGCCTCAGCCGGATACCATTCCGGAGATCTACAAGGCTCCGGGGTCCAGCGAATGGAATTCCCTCCCAAGGAGGGAATGTACCTGTTCCATCAGTGACCTCTGTCCAACCAGAGGCACCGGATAATCTGCTGGAGGCGCTACAAGGCGCCTCTATCGTGGATGAGCATCATGTTCTTATGGACACGGTAATAGAGAAGGTTCGGTTTGTCAAAAGTGGACTGACCAAAGCCTGCACCTGCCTTCTAATGGGCTTTGAGGTGAGTAATGTGATTGTAGGAAGAATATCGCCGTATAGACAGTAGCCCCTGATGCTCTCTGTGGTGTTCGGGAGGAAAAGCCAAACAGAGGATCGAGAATAAATATCACAGGAGTCTAACATGAGTTGTCTATTGCTCCCTCTTGAGCACTACGTTGGTTTTCCCTTGAAGAGGAAAGGGTGATGCAGCAAAGTAGCGTAAGTATTTCCCTTAGTTTTTGAGAACCAAGGTATCAATCCAGTAGGAGGCCACGCACGAGTCCCTCGCACCTACACAAACAAATAAAATCCTCGCAACCAACTCAATAAAGGGGTTGTCAATCCCTTCAGGGTCACTTACGAAAGTGAGATCTGATAGATATGATAAGATAATATTTTGGTATTTTATGATAAAGATGCAAAGTAAAGAAAGCAAAATAAACGGAAAAGGAAATAGCTTCTTGACGGAAGATTAATATGATGGAAAATAGACCCGGGGGCCATAGGTATCACTAGTGGCTTCTCTCGAGAGCATGAGTATTACGGTGGGTAAACAAAATACTGTTGAGCAATTGATAGAATTGAACATAGTTATGAGAATATCTAGGTATGATCATGTATATAGGCATCACGTCCGATACAAGTAGACCGACTCCTGCCTGCATCTACTACTATTACTCCACACGTCGACCGCTATCCAACATGCATCTAGAGTATTAAGTTCAAAAGAACAGAGTAACGCTTTAAGCAAGATGACATGATGTAGAGGGATAAACTCATGCAATATGAAATAAACCCCATCTTGTTATCCTCGATGGCAACAATACAATATGTGCCTTCTTGCCCCTACTGTCACTGGGAAAGGACACCGCAAGATTGAACCCAAAGCTAAGCACTTCTCCCATTGCAAGAAAGATCAATCTAGTAGGCCAAACCAAACCGATAATTCGAAGAGACTTGTAAAGATAACCAATCATACATAAAAGAATTCAGAGAAGATTCAAATATTGTTCATAAATAAACTTGATCATAAACCCACAATTCAACGGTCTCAACAAACACACCGCAAAAGAAGATTACATCAAATAGATCTCCATAAGAGAGGGGGAGAACTTTGTATTGATATCCAAAAAGAGAGAAGAAGCCATCTAGCTAATAAGTATGGACCCAAAGGTCTGAAGTAAACTACTCACACTTCATCGGAGAGGCTATGGTGTTGATGTAGAAGCCCTCCGTGATCGATGCCCCCTCCGGCGGAGCTCCGGAAAAGGCCCCAAGATGGGATCTCACGGATACAGAAAGTTACAGAGGTGGAATTAGGGTTTTGGCTCCGTATCTGGTAGTTTGGGGGTATGTACATATATATAGGAGGAAGAAGTACGTCGATGGAGCAACGTGGGCCCCATAAGGGTGGAGGGCGCGCCTGGGGGAGGGGGGGGGTAGGCACGCCCCCTACCTCGTACCTTCCTCTGGATCAAGTTCATTCTAAAAATCACGTTCCTGAAGGTTTCATTCCGTTTGGACTCCGTTTGATATTCTTTTTCTAGAAACTCTGAAATAGGCAAAAAACAGCAATTCTGGGCTAGGCCTCCGGTTAATAGGTTAGTCCCAAAAATAATATAAAAGTGTATAATAATGCCCAATAATGTCCAAAACAGGATATAATATAGCATGGAACAATCAAAAATTATAGATACGTTGGAGACGTATCAAGCATCCCCAAGCTTAATTCCTGCTCGTCCTCGAGTAGGTAATGATAAAAACATAATTTTTGATGTGGAATGCTACTTGGCCTAATTTCAATGTAATTCTCTTAATTGTGCTATGAATATTCAGATCCAAAAGGTTGAAGACAAAAGTTCAATATTGACATAGAAATAATAATACTTCAAGCATACTAACAAAGCAATTATGTCTTCTCAAAATAACATGGCCAAAGAGAGTTATCCCTACAAAATCATATAGTGTGGCTATGCTCCATCTTCACCACACAAAGTATTTAAATCATGCACAACCCCGATGATGTAACGCGCTCGATGCGGCTATATCTCCCACGTGTCGAAGCACGACTTAGAGGCATAACCGCATTGAAAGCAATGTCGCAAGTGAGGTAATCTTCACACAACCCATGTAATACATAAGGGAAAAGATACATAGTTGGCTTACACTCGCCACTTCACACAATACATGAATAAAGCATTACATCAACCAATACATACAAGGTCCGACTACGGAACCAAAATAAAAGAAGACTACCCCAAAAGCTACACAAATCCCTGATCGTCCCGACTGGGCTCCACTACTGATCAACTAGAACGAAACAACACAAAGGACAAGATCTTCATCGAGCTCCTCCTTGAGCTTGGTTGCGTCACCTGCATGGTTCAACGGCACCTGCAAACTGGTTTTGGAAGTATCTGTGAGTCACGGGGACTCAGCAATCTCACACCCTCGCGATCAAGAATATTTAAGCTTATGGGTAAGGTAAAGGTATGAGGTGGAGCTGCAGCAAGCGACTAGCATATTTGGTGGCTAACATACGCAAATGAGAGCGAGAAGAGAAAGCGAAGCACAGTCGAGAATCTATGATCAAGAAGTGATCCTAGAAACAACCTACATCAAGCATAACTCCAACACCGTGTTCACTTCCCGGACACCTCCAGAAAGAGACCATCACGGTAACACACACGGTTGATGTATTTTAAATTAAGGTCAACTTCAGGTTTTCTACAACCGGACATTAACAAATTCCCATCTGCCCATAACCGCGGGCACAACTTTCGAAAGTTCAAAACCCTGCAGGGGTGTCCCAACTTAGCCCATCACAAGCTCTCATGGTCAACGAAGGATATTCCTTCTAGCGAGAAGACCCGATCAGACTCAGAATCCCAGTTACAAGACATTTCGACAATGGTAAAACAAGACCAGCAAAGCCACCCAGATGTGCCGACAAATCCCGATAGGAGCTACACATATCTCGTTCTCAGGGCACACCGGATGAGCCAGACATCGGGTGGGCGAGCCTAGAGTTGCCCCTAGTAGCTCCGGACATCGCTCAGTTTGGACCAACACTCAGAGGAGCACTGACCCACGGGTTTAATAAAGATGACCCTTGGGCAGGCCTACCCAAGGGAAAGAAAAAGGCTAGGTGGCGAATGGTAAAACCAATGTTGGGCCTTGCTGGAAGATTTTTATTTAAGGCGAACTGTCAAGGGGTTCCCCTTATAACCCAACCGCGTAAGGAACGCAAAATCCGGGAACATAACACCGATATGACGGAAACTAGGGCGGCAAGAGTGGAACAAAACACCAGGCATAAGGCCGAGCCTTCCACCCTTTACCAAGTATATAGATGCATTAATTAAATAAGAGATATTGTGATATCCCAACAAGTAAACATGTTCCAACAAGGAACAACATCTCCATGTTCCAACAAGGGACAAACTTCAATCTTCACCTGCAACTAACAACGCTATAAGAGGGGGCTGAGCAAAGCGGTAACATAGCCAAACAACGGTATGCTAGGACAAGGTGGGTTAGAGGCTTGGCTCAACAATATGGGAGGCATGATAAGCAAGTGGTAGGTATCGCAGTATAGGCATAGCAAAAGAGCGAGCAACTAGCAAGCAAAGATAGAAGTGATTTCGAGGGTATGGTCTTGCCTGAATTCCCACAAGGAAGAAGAACGAGTCCATGAAGAAGACAAACGGACGTAGTCGAACGGGTCCTCACAAACGCGACGTTACCGTAACCAACCCGAAGAAGCAACACCGGAAAGAAGCACACAACATGGTAAACAAACCACACGTGAACATGATATGATATGCGGGATGCGGTATGCGGTGCATATGCATGATTTGAAAAGGAATGATTGAACCTGGACTCAACTTGGAAATCCAAGAGTGCCACTGGAAAGGTGGGGTGATTTCGGTTGAAATCGATATAAAGAACACGGGAATCGGATACACGGTTTGGAAAAGGCAAGCAAAACAAATATGGCACCGGTCTGCGATAAATAGCAAGTAGCCATCTAAATGCAACAAGTTAAATATGCTACATCACTCAAACATGGAAACAAAATACATGGCAGGGATTCACTCAAGATGCTTAACAAAAGATGAACACCGAGCTACGTCTAATTCACTAATTAATATGTTCGAACAAGCATGGCAAAAATGCAAATGATAACAGGTTTCAGACTTTGTGAAATTAACACAAGTCTGGAATTTATTATCAGGAAGCATACTTTGGAGCATGAAAACTATATGCTACAGGAACTTAACATGGCAAAACAAGGCATGGCATGAAGCTACTCAAAGCACTTAACAAAAGTCCCTTAGTGACCTTGAGCCAAAAGGGATCAGAAAATACAATTGCAAGCATGTGAGCATGGCAAAAACATAAACAGATTACAGACTTAGTGAAAAACTAGAGCATGCAAATTAGTTAACGAGTAGGCATGTTCACGAGCCCGATGCACTCACTACAGAGCATGGAATGAAAAACTAAGCATACACCCATCAAGAATACATGGCATAGGAGCTAGACATGGAAAGAACAATAACATAGCATGCACAGATCAATAGCAACATCCTCAGCAAAATCGCTAACAAGTCAACAATCTGCCAGGATTCACGATATAGCAAAAGTAGAGCTTGATTGACTCAAGCTAGGGTGCTCCATAAATGAAAACAAAGACATGGATGGATAGAGAACCACAATGTTAACAAAACATCCTTACTGATCATCCTCAAAAGAGGCACGGATCACTAGGAAACAACATGAACATATGGCATAACGACAAAATCAGGACAAGGACTTAGTGAAATTCTAAGTCCCTGAAATCAGCATTACCGATTACGCTACTTTGCAAGCTTGTTTTAGTCACCACAAATATCACAAAAATACATGGCAAGCACCTCTGTAAATATGGAATGTCATATAACAAAACACATGTAGAGCTCAGGGTCATATCATGCACACATTAATCATGGCAAAAATGACAAAATGCTATTTGCTGAAACAGATCTGCCAAATACTCACATAGCCCTCTTCCAACAACATTTCGGGCATCAAGATGAGCTCAAATGAAAATGATGCAATGAGGTGAAATGATGTACTCGTCGAGACTAACATTTTGATATGCTACACGCGCAAAATGGAGCTACGGATGCAAAGTTATGACATGATGAACATGGGCATATGAATCTGGAAATTTCGGGGACTTGGTGAAATTTTACCTCCGCGAAAAGTCAACGGGATGGAGGGATCCGGGACGATGAGATCCGGATCGGGCGAGGGTGCGTTTGGTTCGGGGGAGTGGTGGATCTCATCCCACTCCCCGGATCCGGTCGGACTTCGAACTTCGGCGAGGTGCGTGGAGGCGGTGGAGCTCCGGCGAGCATGGCGCGGGGGCGGCGCCGTTGGACGACGCCGGCGAGGAGGTCCGTGGGCGGCGGCGGAAGGC
>NC_041392.1:419160652-419199754 GCF_002162155.2 Triticum dicoccoides | reverse complement strand
AAGCGGCGACGCGGTAGAGAGGCGGCGGGCGGCGGCGCAGATCCGGCGGAAGTCGCCGGCGGGAGGAGGCGCGGCGGCCGGCGCAAGTGCGACGAAGGGCGGCGGGCGGCTCAGAGCGAGGAGGCGCGCGGGGAGGCGAGGGCCTCGGGTGTCAGCGGCGCACCAGGCCGGGGGGGGGGCGGATCTGGGCCTCCTGGGCCAGTGCAGGAGAGGCGACAAGGCAGGGCCAGGTGGCGGCGTCTGAGTGGAGGAGGGAGGCGGCGGTGACGACGTGATGCCTCACCATTCGCTGCAGTGATGTGGCCGGCAAGATGGACGCGTCCGCCGGCGAGCAGACATGTCCGGCGGCGCAGAGGGAGTTGGATCTAGGGTTTGTACTGCGTGAAATATCGGGGAGGCCACATATTTATAGGTAGAGGAAGCTAGAAGAGTCCAAATGAGGTGCGGTTTTTGGCCACGCGATCATGATCGAACGACTGAGATGATGGAGGAGGTTTAGGTGGGTTTTGGGCCAAATTGGAAGGGTGTTGGGCTGCAACACAAACGAGGTCTTATCGGTCCCTCGGTTAACCGTTGGAGTATCAAACGAATTCCAAATGATATGAAACTTGACAGGCGGTCTACCGGTAGTAAACCAAGGCCGCTTGGCAAGTCTCGGTCCAATCCGAAAACATTTAACACCTGCACACGAAAAGGGGTAGAAAGGGACAACGGGTGACATAGGAGCGCCGGATTGCAAAACGGACGACGGGGAAAATGCTCGGATGCATGAGACGAACATGTATGCAAATGAAATGCACAAGATGACATGATATGCAAAGCATGACACGCAAGCAAAGACAAGGCAACAACAATGAATAACTGGAGGACACCTGGCACATCGGTCTCAGGGCGTCACAACACTCCACCACTACGAGAGGATCTCGTCCCGAGATCTAGAATGGCACCGGAGGGACAACGGAAGAGAAAGAGGAGAGGTGAAACTAAGTTGCTCCATTGACAAACGAGTGAGACCAAAGAACCTTGAAAAAGGTTAACCCATTTCGAGAAAAGAATACAACATAGATAAATGAAGTTGAAAACACTCCGTTAAGAAAGAGGAAAAGAAAGAACCAATTCGGGTAGCACTCCAGTTGAGAAGGGATGCAAGACTTTATGAGATGAAAAGAACTAGAAGAGAAGACACAACACTCCGGTTAGTTGAATAAGCACAGGAAAGAACACGGTCCTGACAAAAATAAGAAGAAGGGTTGAAGAGAGCAACATCACAATGCCTCCGAGAGAATGGAATGGATTGAACGGAGGAGAGAACAATATCTTCTATCTCGAATGAGCTTGAAAAAGGCATACTTAGGAGAATGGTCGAATGGAGTTGTTGGAAGACCTACAACGAAAAGAGTATGCTTGTTGTGGGCTTATGGAAAAACATCTCAAGATTGTGAGGTGATAACCTGCTACTAATGGGAACAAGATTATATAGGTATCAACAAGGAGATGAGAAATTTATTTCACCGGGAGGATAAATGAAGAACTTGGGTCATTTATGAGCACACAATTAGCAACAATCCTTAGGGAATGCTTTAGGTGACCTATAACCCAAGATAACTCCAACGAAGAGGTTGATGGATTTAAAATATCTCATTCTTAACAACCTGTGAATCATGAAACATGAACTCAAATTATCAAGAATGACATAATACCACCTCCAATGATACGGACGAAAGAAATGCACTTCGGAATGCGAGATGAAGAATACTTGAGCTCCTTAAAAGGAATCTCGATGAAAACTTGGAGAAGGAATTAAATCCTTGATGAACCATCATGTAGAACCTCCATGAAGAACTTCGGTAACAAAAGAATGATCAAACGAAAGGAAAAAGACATTGAAAACACAAGGTGAATCCTTGTAATGATAAATGGATCTTCGCGATGAAATAATTGAAAAAAACTTGGAACTCTGGGAAAAGAAAGATGAAACAATTTAAACCGAGAATTTTGATGAGGCTCCGGAATAAGGAATTAATCACTTGGATGAACAAGAATAAGAATTACGTTATGCGTATCCTTCACCAATTTAGATTGATGACAAGCAACGGATTATACATATTACTTATTCTCGTTGAAAAGATTAATAGAGATATAAATCAAACTTGAGAAGGTCTTCAACGAACCACCGATATAATCTGAAAGAACGAAAGAATTGATATGATAGCCAAGGAAGAGAGATCTTGAACGATCCGCCGTAAAAAAATTGAAAATGAACGAATAAAAGATGAAGAACCACCGGGAAGAGAACGAAAGAAGATACTTGAGAGAATTTAGATACAAGTGAATGAATAGATCACGAGCTGATTAGAGAAATTTGAATGATGCACCGGTAAGATTGGAGAATGATAACTGAAAGCTGACAACGTGTGGTAGTAGAAAGGGACAAGTCTTGGTCCAATCCGAAAACGTCTAACACCCGCACACGAAAAGGGGTAGAAAGGGACAACAGGTGACATAGGAGCGTCGGATTGCAAAACGGACAACGGGTGAAATGCTCAGATGCATGAGAGGAACATGTATGCAAATGAAATGCACAAGATGACATGATATGCAAAGCATGACACGCAAGCAAAGACAAGGCAACAACAGCGAATAACTGGAGGACACCTGGCACATCGGTCTCGGGGCGTCACAGATGACAAGCCAAGCAATTGTTTCATACTTTTTGTGTTCTCAAACTTTTTCAATCTTCATGCAATACACGAGCGCGAGCCATGGACATAGCACTATATGTGGAATAGAATGGTGGTTGTGGAGAAGACAAAAAGGGAGAAGATAGTCTCACATCAACTAAGCATATTAACGGGCTATGGAGATGCCCATTAATAGATATCAATGTGAGTGAGTAGGGATTGCCATGCAACGGATGCACTAGAGATATAAGTATATGAAAGCTCAACAAAAAAGAACTAAGTGGATGTGCATCCAACTCGCTTTGTCACGAAGACCTAGGGCATTTTGAGGAAGCCCATCATTGGAATATACAAGCCAAGTTGTTAGGACCCCGATCCTATGTCACACCGATCTAGCATGTAACACATCATATCACTTTGAGGCCTCACGCACGGTATTCCCACGGGTGCCACCTTACCTGGCCCGGGACCGTTTGCGCCTTTTGGCTCACGTATATGATAGTGTCACTAGCATCCATATGACAAAGAACCCGAGCCGACATGACTAGTCGTGAACCCAAAGTGGCACTAACTTACGGGGACAGGCATACATGAATCAACATCGAGCATGTCGGTTAGCAGCGTGCGAATCCAGGCTGTTGCACTAGGCTAACAGGACTCCGGTGAACCGGGCTGTAGCAGGCTAGGCAGGACTCCGGATGTCACCGCATGACATTTCCCCGAAGGGACAGACACAGGAACGAAGTGAATCACATGCCGGCCAGTCAAGTGTTCCGGAGCAGTAGTGCTGGGCTAGCAGGACTCCGGTGAATCAGGCTGTAGAGGACTACTATGGCTCATGGAAGCACAAGATTACATTTCCCCATAAGAGAGGCTACCAAGGATAAACAACTAGGTTGTCGGATCCCACACATTCCAAGCATTTCAAATCATACACACAATATGCTCGATATGTGTAAATACAACATGGCATCACAACAAGACTCTACGACTAAAAGTACTTATTCATTAGGCTCCGAGGAGCGCAATATTACAAACATGGGTATCATGACCCAACATTCAGAGCATACCAGACAAGGCACATGCAGAAGCTTAACATGTCTGAGTACAGACATCTACAAGTGGAAAAGGCTGAGAAGCCTCACTATCTACCAGATCCTGCCGAGGGCACAAGATCGTAGCTGAGGTAACAAGCTAAACGTCGAAGTCCACGTGGAACTACTAGTGAGACTGAAGTCTCTCTGCAAAACATAAATTAAGCAAACGTGAGTACAAATGTACCCAGCAAGACTTACATCAGAACTAACTACATATGCATCGGTATCAACAAAGGGGTAGTGGAGTTTAACTGCAGCAAGCCAGCTTTGTCTCATTGGCTAACCTGAACTACGACTGCAAGAAACTCTTTTGAGGTGGCGCACACGAGTCCACATAGTCACCATTCAACACACCACTATGGATCCACTCCCGTCTCCCTACGAGAAGGCCATCCATAGCACTCACTCTTATCTTGCGAGTTTTAGAGTATCCACTTTCACTTGTCTATGAACTGTTATAGGCAACCCAAAAGTCCTTTACAATGGACACGGCTATTCGAATAGATCATTTATAACCCTGCAGGGGTGTACTTCTTCACACATGTTTCCTCCACTTAGCGTCTGCACACGACATGTGCTCGACAGACTTCAAGCGAAAGCCGACGTGGGTGTAGACCACGACCTGACTAACCACACAAGTCTCTAGTCCAGGTCTATCGCCTATTCGGGTTCCATCCGCGAGGAGATCCGGCCAGAGTTTCGCTCACAACCCCAAACGATGTGTGCAGGGTTCCCGAGACACCAAACGGGCGCCCGGTACACCGTGCGACAGTGTATCTACCGCGTCATAGCCCACCCCTAGGGTCAGCCCTATGCACGGCCTCCAACACATATCCTACAAACACCAGAAACTAGTTGCAACTCCTAGACAGAGGACAAGGGCGATTAATAAGTCGAGCGGGGTCATATTTCAGGGCCCAACGTGTGGTAGTAGCTGTTTCATGGATCACAAACACAGAACTCAGTTCCTGAGGACGGTTTCAGTGAGACAACCCACCATGTACTCCTACATGGCCTCTCAGCGATACCTTTACCAAATCGTGTTCACACACTTAGCTCTCAATAGTAGGACATGTTCACACACCTCCGATTCATCCCCGATGAATCAGACCCGACACAACTCTAAGCAGTAGAAGGCACGACAATCAAGCATGAATGAGTAGGCACATCAGGGCTCAAACAACTCCTACTCATGCTAGTGGATTTCATCTATTTACTGTGGCAATGACAGGTCACGTAGAGGATAAGGGGTTCAACTACCGCAGCAAGTAACAGATGAATCGTTGTTGTCCTAATGCAGTAAAAGATAGCAGGAGCGAGAGAGTGGGATTGTACCGGAATGAGCAAGGGGTTTTTGCTTGCCTGGTACTTCTGAAGATGATATAACTCTTCATCCGTGTCATCGAACTCATCGTTGGAACGTCATCTACTAAGATGGGACAAATACCGGCAAACAAGGAAGAACACAATCAATGCAATGCACAATATGATCCATGATGATGACATGGCAATATGTTGTGGTTTGAGCTAATGCAACTAGCAGCAAGTTAAATGAAGTTGGTTTGAATTTAAGATTCAAATTCAAACTCCACATCTGGTTATTTAAATGCCATTCATTCAATTTTTCCTAAACATTAGTCATAAATTGTTCTAACATGCACGAAACCAGTACAGATGGATAGATTGGATTTTTCTGATCATTTTTCATATATAAATTATTTCATTTGGAGTTACGGTTGAATTTCTATGATTTTTAGAAGTTTATGCTATTTTCTAGAATTTCCTGGTTTATTTAATCCAAAAATGTATTATTGCGTCAGCACTAAGTCACTGCAACGTCAGCCGGTCAACTGGGTCAGTCCAGTTCAAACCTGACCAGTGGGGTCCACTGGTCAGTGACTCAGTCAACTAACAGGGTTAATTAGCACTAACTAACAGTTAATCTAGGCCAATTAGTCCCTGGACCCATACGTCAGTGGCTGTGGGTTTAAAATTAAGTTAATTTAACACTTAGCTAATTAACAGGGACCAGGGCCCACTTGTCAGCGACTAACCTAACTAACCTAAATAGGATTAGCCCTAACTAACTTAGTTAGCCGGGCGGGGCCCGCATGTCAGTGAGAGAGAGGGGTCAAACCCTGCGGTCAAAGGCGGTCAACCCGCCGACGTTTAGCCACCGGCGGCAGTAGCCGCGGCGGAGCGGCGTGGGTTTCGCGCTCTAGCGACCAATTTGGCGGCGGAGGCCTTCTACGGGGAGCTGGAGGTGGCCGGAATCGTCGCCGGCGACGACGTTGGCGGTTGCCGGAGCTCGGGGTCATTGCTACAACAAGCATGGAGGCGCGGGGTTAGCACCTACGTGCTCTACATGGTGCGGCGAGCAAGGTGGACATGATGGCCAGGCCATTCCGTGGCCGGAGTCACGCCGGCGGTGAGCATAGGCGGCGGCGGGTGAGGGTGAGCTCGGTGCGGTGCATACGGTGCATGAGAGAGGTAACGGAGAGGAGGAGGATGGAGCAGGGCTCACGGAGATCGCAGCAGGCGTCGAAGCGGGCTCGGGGAAGGCTGGAGCTGAGTGGGGCGGCGATGGCGATCTCGGCGGACCGAGGTTGAAGACGACAGCGTCGACAGTGTTCGGGGGCGCCCGGCGTTGAGTATCTCATCGAGGAGGTCGAGGACGACACGCAGAAGCTTGGAGACTTGTTGGTGAGTCGTGTGATTGCCGGTGGCCGCGGTAACGGTGAGCGGCGGCGATGGCGTGTTCGGTGGGGCTGCAGGGAGGGAGCTAGAGGAGAGGAAGAGAGCTCCAAAGTGAGGGAGAGGCAGAGGGGGTCGAGGCCGTTCCCGTGGCGCGGAGACAGGGCGAGGGGGAAGGAGGAGGTGGAAGCAGGAGGTGGAGCTCGGGCGCGCATGCGTCGACACGCCTCTGCCTACTGGCAGAGGTTGAAGACGATGGGGCTCCTGGTGGGCTGGCCAACAGTGCCAGGCGAGTGGGCTGGGTTGGCCACTTGGGCCGCCAGGTGGGCTACGCAGGTAAGCCAGTAAGTCTCTCTCTCTCTCTCTCTCTCTCTCTCTCTCTTTTATTTCCTGTTTTATATTTTCTGTAATTGTGTTTGGCTTTATTAAAAATCCCAGGGTATTTCCAAAAATCAAGAAACTGCTCAATGTCACTATTTGGAATATTTCCAACAGCAAACATTTCAGTTTGTGATTATTTGAGCATTAAAAATATTATTAGCAATTAAATGCCCAAATGCAAATACTATAAAATTTGATTCAAAAATCCAGAATGGCCTAGAAAATGTGCACCATTTTTGGGAGAGGTTCTAGACCAATTCAAAAATGATGAACTTTTTTGAAGGGCATTTTGGGTTCATTGAAATGTTTTTTAGTTGAACCTGGTATTTTCAGGGGGTGCTGGGGTTTGTTGATCCCCATTTCAGGTTTAAGAAAAATTTAAACATGATGCAACACAAGACTAGCTAACCCAGAGCAGACCAGAACTAGGGATGTGACAACTCACCCCCACTAAACAAGAATCTCGTCCCGAGATTCAAGCGTAGTGTGAGAGGAAGAGGGGACACAAAAACTAACACAATCTTATCGATCCAATTGCACTTTATAAGAACGTTGATTCGTCACCATCTTTGTCTCGACATCTTGCTTTGAGAACTCCAACCAACATGGCATCGAGAGGAAAAGGAAACACTCTAGAAGGATCGATCTTCTCAAAGATCGAACAACTGATGATCAACTCACGGAATGAGACATTGAAACATCTCTCGAGCCGAGACATGACACATACATCCAGAGGGATGAGTGTAACAGATGACGGAGGTTCACTAGGTAGACAACAATTTCATGCTTAAGAAGGTGGTGAACGGTTGTCGACGTAGCGAGGGGTTGAGTTTCCATGATACCAAAACGAGACATCTTAGAGGAAGGTGACTCGCAGAAATATTCCCTTAAGTGGCAAAAAGAATTACTTTTGATATAATGATCATTGAAACTCTTTATGCCAGCCTAAGACAATCACAAACGATCGTTCAAGGAGGTTTGAAAGAATGGCATATATCAACTAGAATGGATGATGTGGACTACCTTGTTGAAGACAACACAATGGATGATTTTTGCTTATCACCGGAAATGGATGGGACTCATGGTAATTCCACTTTTGAAGATGATCCTAGACATTAATTACTGAGAAGGCAGACCATAGAAAATGGCACAATGGCGGTGCAAGCTGGGAACAAAATGCAAATGCTAGGAATGTTCCAACCATCATATCTGCCTGAGATTCAGATCTGGTTGGTATCAGGATATTTCAGACAACATGTCTGGAAAAGAAATGTAGCAACACAAATCGATGAGATGGCGTTGCGAGATTCTCGGGAAATGAACTACGATAGCAAGCTCCAAAACATGAGCAGGTTCTGCTACATACATGTGAACACGCTGTTCCAGACAAGCATGACCACATAGTAGTCTTACAACAAAACACTATCGAGTTCCGGAGGGGAACCATGTATGAGGGTAGCGAAGTCCTAACATAAGTCATGATTCTTAAGAAGGAACTTCTTCACCTTGAACAAATCAATCAGTGGCTTGGTGTGCTAGGAACACATATGGAGTGGAGGTAATTAATCTACCAAACCATAGAGTATTTCGCACGTATGCATGACTAATTTGGGATGATTCCAAGGGAAACAAAACAAACCTTTCTAAAATCCATGGCGGCAACTTACACGTAATGCACGTGAACTTGGAGAAAGTCACTTCTTTCATCCAAGCATAAGCTTCATGAATGGAACACGAAGGAATTTCTTACTAAGTTTTCAACACTAGGTTGATGTTCAACATGAATCATGGGGGAGGCAAAATGATGCTGATGGGGTCAATAGCAACTCATCGGAATTTCCATATCACTGGACTTCCTCCATCATGTGAACACGGTGATAGCATTGGTCAGACCAAAAGATGTAATGGTGTATGCTCGAGGGATCAAGCACGAGTAAGACAACATTACGAACATTGTTGGTTCTGATTTGACTTGATGATGGCCCATACTCAAGTCAAAGTTTTGACAAGACAATAGATCCAACAGCTGATCATGAGGACCAATCGATGAAGATATCATCTTTCTTCATCACACACACACACAGAGAGAAAGATATCCCTTAACATGAACTAAGTCAGACCAGCTTTTGTCTTCCAACTCTCCAAGTTGTTTTTTGGCTTAACCAACTAGCTCAGGGGTATCCAACACGGATTCTTGGAGAAGGGTGGTTTATAAGAAAACCAACTTGATCGCGAGCTCAACATAACGGTCAGGGGAAACCTGGTAATACTTCCGAGAAGATATCCGAAAAATGACGAACCACCGATATGTCTCTAAGCTCGAGAACAATCTTGCTTTTCACTGCAAGACGATATGATCAAATAAGCAAGGGATTGAGTAATCCAAACTCATTGATGAAAGTGTGTAACGGAAATAAGGACTAGGTAGCACGATCAATCTTAGGATGATGATTCAATAACCAGCACGCTAAGAGTGAGAGTATTGTCCATTAACTACCAAGCAACGAGGTTGCTAGTAGTATTAATTTCACACATCACAATTCACTTGTCGGCATTCCGGTTACAACAACACGGGACCAATGAATGAATAATGATGGCGAGAAGTATCACTCCATCAAGAATTCATAAGAGGTGGTGCAATTCTCATGACATTCTTGACATAAAGATGGTAACACTCCAAGGTAGAACAAAGCAAAAGCTGGATTGGCATTTTGATCTGCGAAATACAACTACTTTGACCAGTCCAAGAAATGGATGAGGTGCTGGAGTTTGTTTCTCCTAGTCATTCCGGAATAGAATGGCTTGTCAGACCACAAGAACAATAGGCATCGATAACACGAATGCAGACTACTCCTGACTACAAATTGATAGTCGGAGGTCAGAAAACAACTAATGAGGGACAACTCAAAGAACATATGATTTTCTGAGTTATGGATGCATAGATTAGTATGTCAAACAAGTTCAACATATTACTTCCGGAAAACCCATGCAGAAGAAAAGGGACTGGCAGATTCACAATATGAATGGAGTACTCCTGAAGAGCACCCTGGTTGTGATCTTTTGGTAGAAAAGAACTTCTTCCATGATGGTTCATGGTATTTGGAAGAATGATATACCACAGACCTCGAAGACTATCACAAAGGTTACTAATATCCTAAAGGTACGAGCAACACTATCAACACGAGGTAAGTAGATGGATCATGGGTCAAGAACCCAGGAGTAGAATACCTACTACTAAATGGCATCACGAGATGCTTTCGAGAATGGTGGCCAGAATCATCACACAAGGAACACAAAACATGGCTAGATTACTAGGTGACTCCCTAAAACACCTAGGGTCGTAATAATAGCACCAACATATATACCGAGGCAAAAGAGTACCTCAACGCACTAGTTAGTGTGCTTATTCTGACCAAAAGGACATCGGCAACAGAAAGAAAGGATTTGCAATGCATTAGACTATTTAGTAACCTGGGATGACTTGGATAGCATAACGGCCGTAAATGCTCAAAAAGATTTGAGACATCCTGCAAAATGGTGGCATAACCACTCAACATCACAATATCAAGGTTCCGAGACCAACTAGGAACACACAGAAGTACTGGAAACTGAACTGAGACATGAATCCATCAATCCTATATGTCTCTATCATAGTAACTCGTCATCCTGATAGATAGATGAGAAGGCCTAGTTCTTAATCCCCGCAGAAAGAAGAGGTTGACTCAGATCAGAAGGGCATAAGGTAAAGGAGTAAAAAGAGCCTTACGTCCCTTCCCACAATCAATTCCCCTACATAACTAAGGCATTTCTAGACTCAACTTCAACCAGTATGGCTTGGTAATCCTACAGGCAGTCAGGCTCTGATAACAAAGCTGTTAGGAGCCCGATCCTAAGTCACACCGATCTAGCATGTAACACATCATATCAATTTGCGGCCTCACGCACGGTATTCCCACGGGTGCCACCTTACCTGGCCTGGGACCATTTGTGCCTTTTGGCTCACGTATATGATAGTGTCGCTAGCATCCATATGACAAAGAACCCGGGCCGACATGACTAGTCGTGAACCCAAAGTGGCACTAACTTACGGGGACATGCATACATGAATCAACATCGAGCATGTCGGTCAGCAGCGTGCGAATCCGAGCTGTAGCACTGGGCTAACAGGACTCCGGTGAACCGGGCTGTAGCAGGCTAGGCAGGACTCCGGTTGTCACCGCGTGACATTTCCCCGAAGGGATAGACACAGGAACGAAGTGAATCACATGTCGGCCAGTCAAGTGTTCCGAAACAGTAGTGCTGGGCTAGCAGGACTCCGGTTAACCGGGCTGTAGCGGACTACTATGGCTCATGGAAGCACACGATTACATTTCCCCATAAGAGAGGCTACCAAGGATAAACAACTAGGAAGGATAAACAACTAGGTTGTCGGATCCCACACATACCAAGCATTTCAAATCATACACACAATATGCTCGATATGTGTAAATACAACATGGCATCACAACACGACTCTACGACTCAAAGTATTTATTCATTAGGCTCTGAGGAGCGAGATATTACAAACATGGGTCTGATGACCCAACATTCAGAGCATACCAGACAAAGCACATGCGGAAGCTTAACATGTCTGAGTACAGACATCTACAAATGGAAAAGGCTGAGAAGCCTGACTATCTACCAGATCCTGCCAAGAGCACAAGATCGTAGCTGAGGTAACAAGTAAACGTCTAAGTCCACGTGGAACTACTAGCGAGACTGAAGTCTCTCTTCAAAACATAAATTAAGCAAATGTGAGTACAAATGTACCCAGCAATACTTACATCAGAACTAACTACATATGCATCGGTATCAACAAAGGGGTAGTGGAGTTTAACTGCAGCAAGCCAGCTTTGACTCAGTGGCTAACCTAAACTACGACTGCAAGCAACTCTTTTGAGGTGGCGCAGACGAGTCCACATAGTCACCATTCAATACACCAGTATGGATCCACTCCCGTCTCCCTACGAGAAGGCCATCCATAGCACTCACGCTTATCTTGCGAGTTTTAGAGTATCCACTTTCACTTGTCTATGAACTGTTATAGGCAATCCAGAAGTCCTTTACCATGGACACGGCTATTCGAATAGATCATTTATAACCCTGCAGGGGTGTACTTCTTCACACATGTTTCCACCACTTAGCGTCTGCACACGACATATGCTCGGCAGACTTCAAGCGAAAGCCGACTGTCGGTGTCAAAACTGGCGGATCTCGGGTAGGGGGTCCCGAACTGTGCGTCTAGGCCGGATGGTAACAGGTGGCAGGGTACACGAAGTTTTACCCAGGTTCGGGCCCTCTCGATGGAGGTAAAACCCTACGTCCTGCTTGATTAATTTTGATGATATGGGTATTACAAGAGTTGATCTACCACGAGATTAGAGAGGCTACACCCTAGAAGGTAGCCTATGGTATGATTGTTGATGTGTATGTCGTCCTACGGACTAGAACCCTCCGGTTTATATAGACACCCGAGAGGGTTAGGGTTACATAGAGTCGGTTACAATGGTAGGAGATCTGAACATCCGTATCGCCAAGCTTTCCTTCCACGCCAAGGAAAGTCCCTTCCGGATACAGGACGGAGTCTTCAATCTTCTATCTTCATAGTCCAGGAGTCCGGCTGAAGGTATAGTTCGGCTATCCGAACACCCCCTAATCGAGGACTCCCTCAGTAGCCCCTGGACCAGGCTTCAATGATGACGAGTCCGGCGCACAAATTGTCTTCGGCATTGCAAGGCGGGTTCCTCCTCCAAGTACTTCATAGAAGATTTTGAACACAAAGATAGTGTCCGGCTCTGCAAAATAAGTTTCCACATATTTCCATAGAGAGAATAATAATATTAACACAAATCTAATCTGCTGACGCATTCCGTGGTGCGACACGCCACGGCCAAGCCTTTATCCATTTAATTATCCCACCTCAGCGCATTATGCGAGGCGGTTTCCTTGGCACGTCTTGTTGAAGCAGAGATCGTGTCCCCTCATTTTGGGATTCTCATCAATACGGGCGTGGGTAACCCAACCGCGCCTTTGATTACGGTGCTTGGAGATAAGCAAGTTTTACCAGGCTGGTGGGGACACATAACCGCGTCCACCCATATAAGGGGATAAGGATCCACCTTTTCACCCACGCCTTCTTCCTCCTCTGCCTATCCATTCTTGCGCACTCGAGTTCCAGCGCCCAAGTCCGCACTACCACCCCAACCTTCTCCAGTCATGTCCGGAGCGGGAGGCAAGTGGATGGTCTCCTCCATCACGGAGGGACACATCAAAAAGCTGAGGAAGGCCGGATATCTGGCCAACGACATCGCACACCGACTCCCTGAGAAGGGGCAGCTCATCCCCACTCCTAGGCCCCATTAGAGGGTGGTATTTCTCCCCCATTTCCTCCGCGGACTAGGCTTCCCTCTGCATCCATTTGTCCAGGGGCTCATGCTCTACTACGGCCTGGATTTCCACGATCTGGCCCCGAACTTTGTCCTCAACATCTCGGCGTTTATCGTCGTGTGCGAGGCTTTCCTCCGCATCCGCCCTCATTTCGGCTTATGGCTAAAGACCTTCAACGTCAAGCCGAAGGTGGTGCGCGGCAGCCAGGCGGAGTGCGGCAGTGCCATGGTTGGCAAGATGGCCAACATCCTGTGGCTCGAGGGCTCCTTTGTGGAGACCCTGAAGGGGTGGCAATCGGGGTGGTTTTACATCACCGAGCCGTGCGACCCCGAATGGGTCGCAGCCCCCGAGTTTCGGTCCGGACCCCCTACGCGGCTCACCTCCTGGAAGTAGACCGGCCTGTCGTGGGGTAAAAAAGGAGAGCTGACCGGACTCCAAACATGCATCCAAACCCTGGTGGACAAGAAGCTCAAGCTTGTCAACATAGTTCAGGTTATGCTCATCCGCCTGATCCTCCCGTGTCAATGACGGGCCTTCAACCTGTGGGAGTTCGACCCGGCGAAGCATCAAACTCTAAACATGCTCTTTGACACGACATACGAAGATGCCTGGAGGATGCTTTTCAAGGGCGCCGAGGCTCCCGCATCCGTTGCCGAGGATCGCGGATTCAGTACTCAGCATCACGCTCATGTGGTAAGCTGTTTTTGTCCTTTTACAGGGTATCAGTTTTTCATAGTTTGACTCTATGCGGGATCTGAGTTCCCTTATCTTTGATAGGATTGGGTGGTGACGTCCGAACAGATCAACTTTCCGGCTCTCTGCCCGAAGGCCCAGCGGACGCTCGCTTGGCGAAGCTGCTGGTTCCGGCGCCCTATGTGGTGCCGGAGAAGAAGGCCACGAAAAGGGCCACGGGGACTCCAAAGAGTGCCCGGCGCCGGGAGGTGTCGGATTCGTCATCCGATGGTCCCGAAGCGCCTTCCTCTCGTGAAGATGAGGAGGAAGAAGAAGAGACCTCTCCCCCTCCAGCGGGAGGAGAGAAGAAAAGGAAGGCCGCCCTCTCTGAGGAGGCCGGAGGGTCCAAGAAGGGGAAAACCCTTCCTCCGGACTGCTCCACCGACGCCGCCGGCGATGAAGAGGAGTGGCAGCCCAGGGCCAAGCCCCTGGCGAAATCGTAAGTATCTGGATACCGGAGTGACTCATGGTATTTGTTTATTGCACAACTTTCTCTTATGTCGAATGTGTTTATGCAGCCCACCCAAAGACCGGCTCGACGCGTCGTCGAGCGGCTCACTGGACTCGTCGGAGGTGAACTCGCTTTCGACGGCTTCCTCCCCCCGCCCTACGGGTGACACCGAAGTGTTGTCCCAACAGGTTCCAAGCAGGGAGGAGGTGGTCCTGGAGGCGCCGCAAGGCGACCTCCCGGACTCCAGGAGTAAAGGGGAGGAAACCCCCCAGGGCTCCAAGTCCGGCTTAAGGCCGGACATAGCTCCGAAATCTTCAAAGGTTCCAGAGTCCGGCGAGCGACCTCCTTCCAAGAGGAGCAAGCCTACCGTGCCGGTGACCTCCGTCCAACCGGAGGCGCCGGACAATATGTTGGAGGCGCTCCAAGGTGCCTCCATCAACGAGGGGCACCACACTATTATGAGTGTGGTGATCCAGAAGGTTCAGTCCGCCAAAAGCGGACTGACTGAAGCTTGTACAAGCCTTTTAACAGGCTTTGAGGTAAGTAAAGAATGTTCAAATAATATTACCGCATAGACAGTAGCCCCTGATGCTCTGTTGGGCGTTCAGGAAGAAAAGCCGAATAGAGGATCAAAGAATTTGCAGGAGTCTAACAAAAGGAGTCAATATGCATATGGAGGCTTCTCTGCTAGCGTCCGCCGCACTGACTGCGGAAGTGGACGTGCTGAAGTAGAGCCTCGAGAAGTCCGAGCAAGAGCTCGGGCGTGCCAAGAAGCAGCTTGAGGAGAAGGAAGGTAAGAAGTACCTTGGTTGAATGTGTATATAAAAAAGGTACAATTGCAAGAGATGACAGGATTAACATGGCTATTTTGTAGGGGCCACATCTGAGGTGGCAACCCTTAAGCAGGCGCTGCTCGAGGCCGAGAAGAGTGCGGCCGTGGAGCGAACCGAGCGGGAGAGGTATGAGGCCGAGGTTGGCAAGGTGCGGCAAGAGCTCCAGGTTCTCATGAAGAAACATGTGAGTTTGGAGCTTGACTCGAAGACGCGAGCGTCCGAGCTCGCGGAGGCTATTGAAAATGCCAAGTCTACCAAGGCCGAATCCCAGAAGACCCTCCAGGAGTTGGATGAGGTGAAGAGAATAGTGGCGGGTAAGGCATTCTTTATGCAAAGCAAACACATAAACGTGAGTTACCTGTTACTTTCCCGAATCCGAAGCTCTCCAGGAGCGTTCGCAGATCTTCCCCGGAGTGTATCCGATGCCGCCGCATTCTATCGAGCTGAGGAGGGCAGCTCGACGGAGAAGGGGTTCTGGTCTTAGTACGCTGAGGCCGGACACCCCGTGCCCCTGAGCGACCAGATGAAGCAACTGGTCGAGCTCCACAAGGCGGCCAAACAGGCCATGAAGGGCCTCCTAGTTCAGTTGTGGCCTGGAGAGGCTCTGCCTAGGAGCTACTTCGGGCTGGTGTGGCGGCTGGTTGAGGCCTGTCCAAGGCTTGAAGACATCAAGCGCTCCGTCTGCATTGAAGGTGCCCGTAGGGCCCTTGCCCGTGCTAAGGTGCACTAGGGCAAGCTGGATGCGGAGAAACTTGTGAAGGACGGGCCACCGCCGGGGAAAGAGCATCGCAAGCCCGAAAATTATTATAAGGATGTTCTGAAGGGTGCCCGCCTTGTTGCGGATGAATGTACCAAGTATGTATTCTTTGAGTAAAACCCGCTTGTGTTATCTTGTGCGCTGAAAACTTGTTCATATGCGCTAAGCAATGCTGCTTGAATTTAAAATATTACCTTTTGTGCGGCTGTTTATCAATACTAAGAGATGGCGAGTCGTCGGCTTCTGCCCCCTTGCCGCTAGTGCTGGGGTGTTCGGGGATAAACCTGGGCGCTCTTTTCCCCATATTTGGGTCCTTCGAGGGAGGCGCTCAGCCCAACGAACGAGGCAATCGGACTATAATGCGTGAACACTCTCACTAAGGTGCTCGACCCAGCTCAACCGGGGCACAATCGCAGTGGTTCTCCTAGTGCTACCATAGCCGATATAGCGAAACGTAAGGCACCAAAACATAGGAGCCGGGCAAACCCAACTATTGACCCAAGACATGATTCGGAGCCGATGCATATAATGCTATAAGTTTGGGGTGCCGCACTTGTTAAAGTGTTTGTACTTTTTACACCATGTTGAGGGGTACTGAAGCCCCTGGCGTATTTTGGCCGTACCAAAGTGTACGGGCGCAACATGTCATTAAGGAACATATATATATAAAAAGGTAATGCAAAAAATGGACAAAAGCTATGCATTGTTCATTAAAATAGCTGCGATCAAAGCAGAATGATATAGGTAATGCGATAAATGAAAAGTTGGACTATTTAACATATATGCTCCAGGGGCAAGCTGCGGAATAGTATGCGGAACAGGTATACTGCTCGTGATAGAGACCACCTGGGATTTCCCTAATGCGGCATGGCTTGTCTGCTTCTCTGGTTCTTGCATCGTTTTATGCGGCAGTTGAACTGCCGAACAGGCCTTCCGAAGAGTAGAATCCTGAAAGTAAGAGAAAAGTAAAAAATCGGCAGCCCCTGGTGCAGTTTAAGCCGTGTTTTGGGTGTGCCGTGATGGTGCCCCTCCCCCTATGCCCATGGTATTTCCAGAGCGTAGTTATGGACGCGAAGTACTGGCGTCGCCTTTTTGCGAGGGTTGGGGTTGGGGCCGCATTACAATGCCTGCTCGGAACGTGCCAGGCGGTCTTGTTGTAGGTTACTCCGGGCACGCTTGACGGTGTCTGGACGGTTAATGGCCGGACTGGAGAACTTCCTGGAGAGGCTGCTTTGTACTTCCGCTGCAAGGGCTGCCGTGTGCTCCTCCGTTCGGAGGGAGCGTTCGGTGTTTCCATTGACCGTAATTACTCCTCGAGGGCCTGGCATCTTGAGCTTAAGGTACGCGTAGTGCGGGACCGCATTGAACTTGGCGAATGCAGTTCGCCCGAGCAGTGCATGATAACCACTGCGGAACGGGACTATGTCGAAGATTAACTCCTCGCTTCGGAAATTATCCAGAGATCCGAAGACCACTTCAAGTGTGACTGAGCCTGTACAGCTGGCCTCTACACCTGGTATTACGCCTTTAAAGGTCATTTTGGCGGGCTTAATCCTCGAGGGATCTATGCCCATTTTCCGCACTGTATCCTGGTAAAGCAGGTTCAGGCTACTGCCGCCGTCCATAAGGACTCTAGTGAGATGAAATCCGTCAATAATTGGGTCGAGAACCAATGCGCTGAATCCGCCATGATGGATGCTAGTGGGATGGTCTCTTCGATCAAAGGTGATCGGGCAGGAGGACCATGGGTTGAACTTTGGGGCGACTGGCTCTACCGCGTATACGTCCCTTAACGCGCACTTCCGCTCCCTTTTGGGGACGTGGGTGGCGTATATCATGTTCACCGTCCGCACTTGTGGGGGAAAACCCTTCTGTCCATTGTTGTTCGGCGGTCGGGGCTCCTCGTCGTCATCGCTATGCAACCCCTTGTCTTCATTGTCGGCGCTTAATCTGCCTGCCTGCTTGAACACCCAACAGTCCCTGTTGGTGTGATTGGCCGGCTTTTCGGGGGTGCCATGTATTTGGCACAAGCGGTCAAGTATTCGGTCCAAGCTGGACGGGCCCCTAGGATTCCTTTTGAATGACTTTTTCCGCTGACCGGATTTAGAGCCTCTGAATCCGGCATTAACTGCCGTATCCTTAGCATTGTCGCCGTTGATGCGGCGCTTCTGTTGGTTGCCACGTGACCTGCCACTAATGTCCCTAGTGTCCAAACGACCAGGGTTCTTGGTCATATTGTTGCTACAAGCAAGCCAGCTGTCTTCTCCCGCGCAAAAGTGGGTCATGAGTGTCGTGAGTGCTGCCATAGATTTCGGCTTCTCCTGTGCTAGGTGCCGGGCAAGCCACTCGTCACGGATATTATGCTTGAAGGCTGCTAAGGCCTCTACGTCCGGACAGTCGAGTATTTGGTTTTTCTTTGTTAGGAACCGTGTCCAGAATTGCCTGGCCGATTCGTCTGGCTGCTGAATTACGTGGCTTAGGTCGTCAGCGTTTGGGGGTCACACATAAGTGCCCTGGAAATTGTCGAGGAATGCGGCTTCCAAGTCCTCCCAACAGCTGATTGACCCTGTTGGCAGGCTGTTAAGCCACTGCCGGGCTGGTCCTTTAAGCTTGAGTGGGAGGTATTTGATGGCATGGAAATCATCGCCGCGAGCCATGTGGATATGAAGGAGATAATCCTCGATCCATACCGCAGGATCTGTTGAGCCATCATATGATTCGATGTTTACGGGTTTGAAACCCTCGGGGATTTGATGATCCATTATTTCGTCTGTGAAGCACAATGGGTGTGCGGCGCCTCTATACTGGGCGATATCATGACGTAGCTCCAATGAGCTTTGTCTACTGCGTTCGGCCCTGCCAAATTTGTGGCCGGCGTGACGGTTGTCTTCTCGAGCCGTGGGGTGCCTACGCGATCCGTAGATCGATCTTGTTTGCCTTGCCTTGTCCTGCGACATGTCTCGTAAGTCCGGCGCATATTCCCGTGCCTTGGTACGGGGTGCGGCTTGGGTGGAGGGCCATGCGGCCTCTCTGTCGCGGCCACGAGGTGGCCTATCGGCCGCGTCGAGTGCTTCCTCCTCTAATCGGGGTAGCAACATGCGCTTCGGGTAGCACTTGGAGGGGCGTTCGGGTTTATGCTCTTCGGCCGCAAGGACTTCAGTCCATCTATCGACTAGCCGATCTTGATCAGCTTTAAGCTGTTGCTGTTTTTTCTTGAGGCTTCTTGCCGTGGCCATAAGCCTGCGTTGAAAACGCTCTTGTTCGACGGGATCCTCTGGCACGGCGAATTCGCCGTCGTCGAGGCTTGCCTCGTCTTCGAAGGGAGGCATACAATTATTGTCCTCGACCTCTCTGTCGTCCGCTCTCTCATGAGGGCTGGTTTCTCCATCCTCCTGTGCTAAATCTTGCTCGGGGGGATGTTCTTCGGTGCTTTCCGGGGTATCATTATCTCCCGTGCTGGAATCGCTATTTTTGTGTTGGCGGGATTTTGAGCGGCGCCGCTGACGCCGGCGCTTTTGTTGTTTCTTGGAGGGGTCATCCTCCGCTGTTCCATCACCCTCTCCCTCTTTTGCGGTGTCCACCATGTATATGTCATATGATGAGGTGGCTTTCCAGGGCCTAGTGGGTGCTGGTTCATCATCTCCTTCATCGGTGTCCATACCGTCAATGTCTTCGGAGTCGAAGTCGAGCATGTCGGTTAAGTTGTCGATAGTGGCTACAAAGTGGGTGGTGGGTGGGTTTTGAATTTCTTCATCGTCCGTACCCCAACCTTGCTGACCGTAGTCCGGCCAGGGCTCTCTTGACAAAGAGAGAGACTTCAGTGATTTCAGGATATCGCCGAAAGGCGAGTGCTGAAAGACGTCCACGGCCGTGAACTCCATGATCGACGCCCAATCGGATTCGCTCGGCAAGGGCGCAGAGGGTTCGGAGTCCGGAGAAGAATCCGGCTCCATGGAGTCACGAGTCTTGCAGACTACGGGGTTGGGATTGCAGCCCCCGAGGTGGCTTCCAACCGCCCATCCTCGATCGGCGCGGTCGGCTCCGAACTAGGGGTCGGAGCCGATGCGGGTGCGGCCTCCAGGGCTCTGTTCGGCGGCAGAGCTAGATCATGCTCGTCGTGACAGTGTGGCGCGCTCGGCAGTGGTTCGAATCCGTCGAAGATCAAGTCCCCGCGGATGTCGGCCGTGTAGTTTAAACTTCTGAATCTGACCTGACGGCCAGGGGCGTAGCTTTCGATCTGCTCTAGATGGCCAAGTGAATCGCCCACAGTGCGAAGCCACCAAAGACGAAGATCTGTCCGGGGAGGAAGGTATCACCCTGGACTGCATCGCCATTGATGATCGTAGGAGCCATCAGGCCTGACGGCGACGGCACAGAGGCACTCTCAATGAAAGCACCAATGTCGGTGTCAAAACCGGCGGATCTCGGGTAGGGGGTCCCGAACTATGCATCTAGGCCGGATGGTAACAGGAGGCAGGGGACACAAAGTTTTACCCAGGTTCGGGCCCTCTCGATGGAGGTAAAACCCTACGTCCTTCTTGATTAATATTGATGATATGGGTATTACAATAGTTGATCTACCACGAGATCAGAGAGGCTAAACCCTAGAAGCTAGCCTATGGTATGATTGTTGATGTGTATGTCGTCCTACGGACTAGAACCCTCCGGTTTATATAGACACCGGAGAGGGTTAGGGTTACATAGAGTCGGTTACAATGGTAGGAGATCTGAACATCCATATCGCCAAGCTTGCCTTCCACACCAAGGAAAGTCCCTTCCGGATACGGGACGGAGTCTTCAATCTTGTATCTTCATAGTCTAGGAGTCCGGCTGAAGGTATAGTTCGGCTATCCGAACACCCCCTAATCCAGGACTCCCTCACCGACGTTGGTGTAGACCATGACCTGACTAACCACACAAGTCTCTAGTCCAGGTTTATCGCCTATTCGGGTTCCATCCGCGAGGAGATCCGGCCGGAGTTTCGCTCACAGCCCCAAACGATGTCTGCAGGGTTCCCGAGACACCAAACGGGCGCCCGGTACACCGTGCCACAGTGTATCTACCGCATCATAGCCCACCCCTAGTTGCACGGCCTCCAACACATATCCTACAAACACCAGAAACTAGTTGCAACTCTTGGACAGAGGACAAGGGCGGTTAATAAGTCGAGCGGGGTCATATTTCAGGGCCCAACATGTGGTACTGGCTGTTTCATGGATCACAAACACAGAACTCAGTTCCTGAGGACGATTTCAGTGAGACAACCCACCATGTACTCCTACATGGCCTCTCAGCGATACCTTTACCAAATCATGTTCACACACTTAGCTCTCAACAGTAGGACATGTTCACACACCTCTGATTCATCCCCGATGAATCAGACCCGACACAACTCTAAGCAGTAGAAGGCACGACAATCAAGCATGGATGAGTAGGCACATCAGGGCTCAAACAACTCCTACTCATGCTAGTGGGTTTCATCTATTTACTGTGGCAATGACAGGTCATGCAGAGGATAAGGGGTTCAACCTCCGCAGCAAGTAATAGATGAATCGTTGTTGTCCTAATGCAGTAAAAGAGAGAAGGAGAGAGAGAGTGGGATTGTATCGGAATGATCAAGGGGGTTTTGCTTGCCTGGTACTTCTGAAGATGATATAACTCTTCATCGGTGTCATCGAACTCATCGGCGGAACATCGTCTACTGAGAGGGGACAAATACTGACAAACAAGGAAGAACACAATCAATGCAATGCACAATATGATCCATGATCATGACATGGCAATATGTTGTGGTTTGAGCTAATGCAACTAGCAGCAGGTTAAATGAAGTTGGTTTGAATCTAAGATTCAAATTCAAACTCCACATGTTTTTATTTAAATGTCATTCATTCCATTTGTCCTAAACAGTAGTCATAAATTGTTCTAACATGCATGAAACCAGTACAGATGGATAGATTGGATTTTTCTAATCATTTTTCATATATAAATTATTTCATTTGGAGTTATGGTTGAATTTCTATAATTTTTAGAAGTTTGTACTATTTTCTAGAATTTCCTGGTTTATTTAATCTAGAAAATGTATTATTGCGTCAGCACTACGTCACTGCAACGTCAGCAGGTCAACTGGGTTGGTCCAGGTCAAACCTGACGAGTGGGGTCCACTGGTCAGTGACTCAGTCAACTAACAGGGTTAATTAGCACTAACTAACAGTTAATCTAGGACAATTAGTCCCTGGACCCATACGTCAGTGGCTGTGGGTTTAAAATTAAGTTAATTCAACACTTAGCTAATTAACAGGGACTTGGGCCCACTTATCAGTGACAAACCTAACTAACCTAAATAGGATTAGCCCTAACTAACTTAGTTAGCCGGGCAAGGCCCGCATGTTAGTGAGAGAGAGGGGTCAAACCCCTGGTCAGACGAGGTCAAACCCTGGCCGTCAAAGGCGGTCAACCCGCCGGCGGCAGCAGACGCGGCGGAGAGGCGCGGGTTTCGCGCTCCGGCGACCAAATTGGCGGCGGAGGCCATCTATGGGGAGCTGGAGGTGCGCCGCTTCCATTGGTGGTGGTGGTTGGTCCGGAGGTGGCCGGAATCATCGCCGGCGACGATGTTGGCGGCTGCCGGAGCTCGGGTGAGCTCAGGGTTGTCGCTACAATGAGCGTGGAGGCGCGGGGTTAGCACCTACGTGCTCTACGTGCTGCGGCGAGCAAGGCGGACATGACGGCCAAGCCGTTGCATGGCCGGAGTCACGCCGGCTGTGAGCACAGGCGGCGGCGGATGCGGGTGAGCTCGGTGCGGTGCATACGGTGCATGAGAGAGGTAACGAAGAGGGGGAGGATGGAGCAGGGCTCACGGAGATCGTAGCAGGCGTCGAAGCGGGCTTGGGGAAGGCCAGAGCTGAGCAGGGCAGCGATGGCGATCTCAGCGGACCGAGGTTGAAGATGACGGCGTCGACAGCGTTCGGGGGCGCCCGGCGTTGAGCATCTCATCGAGGAGGTCGAGGATGACACACAGAAGCTCCGAGACTCGTTGGTGAGGCGTGTGATTGCCGGTGTCCGCGGTAACGGTGAGTGGCGGCGATGGCGTGTTTGGTGGGGCTGCAGGGAGGGAGCTAGAGGATAGGGAGAGAGCTCCAGAGTGTGGGAGAGGTAGAAGGGGTCGAGGCCGTTCCCGTGGCACGGAGACAGGGCGAGGGGGAAGCAGGAGGTGGAAGCAGGAGGTGGAGCTCGGGCGCGCGCGCGTCGACACGCCTCTGCCTACTGGCAGAGGTTGAAGACGGTGGGGCTCCTGATGGGCTGGCCAAGAGTGCCAGGCCAGTGGGTTGGGCTAGCCACTTGGGCCGCCAAGTGGGCTACGCAGGTAAGCCAGTAAGTCTCCCTCCCTCTCTCTCTCTCTTTTATTTCATGTTTTCTATTTTCTGTAATTGTGTTTGGCTTTATTAAAAATGCCAGGGTATTTCCAAAAATCAAGAAACTGCTCAATGTCACTATTTGGAATATTTCCAACAGCAAACATTTCAGTTTGTGATTATTTGAGCATTTAAAATATTATTAGCAATTAAATGCCCAAATGCAAATACTATGAAATTTGATTCAAAAATCCAGAATGGCCTAGAAAATGTGCACTATTTTTGGGAGAGGTTCTAGACCAATTCAAAAATGATGAACTTTTGTGAAGGGCATTTTGGGTTCATTGAAATGTTTTTCAGTTGAACCTGGTATTTTAGGGGGGGTGCTGGGGTTTGTTGATCCCCATTTCAGGTTTAAGAAAAATTTAAACATGATGCAACACAAGACTAGCTAACCCAGAGCAGACCAGAACTAGGGATGTGACACAAGTTCTATAATGAAAAATTCCCACTAATATATGAAAGTGATATGATAGGAGACTCTCTATCATGAAGATCATGGTGCTACTTTGAAGCACAAGTGTGGTAAAAGGATAGTAGCATTGTCCCTTCTCTCTTTTTCTCTCATTTTTTTATTTGGGCCTTTTCTCTTTTTTATGGCCTGTTTTTTTATTTAGTCCGGAGTCTCATCCCGACTTGTGGGGGAATCATAGTCTCCATCATCATTTCCTCACTTGGGACAATGATCTAAAAATGATGATCATCACACTTTTATTTACTTACAACTCAAGAATTACAACTCAAAACTTAGAACAAAATATGACTCTATGTGAATGCCTCCGGCGGTGTACCGAGATATGCAATGAATCAAGAGTGACATGTATGAAAGAATTATGAATGGTGGCTTTGCCACAAATACAATGTCAACTACATGATCATGCAAGCAATATGACAATGATGAAGCGTGTCATAATAAACGGAATGGTGGTAAGTTGCATGGCAATATATCTTGGAATGGCTATGGAAATACCATGATAGGTAGGTATGGTGGCTGTTTTGAGGAAGGTATTTGGTGGGTTTATGATTCCGGCAAAAAGTGCGCGGTATTAGAGAGGCTAGCAATGGTGGAAGGGTGAGAGTGCGTATAATCCATGGAATCAACATTAGTCATAACGAACTCACATACTTATTGCAAAAATCTATTAGTTATAGAACAAAGTATTACGCGGATGCTCCTAGGGGGATAGATTTGTAGGAAAAGACCATTGCTCGTCCCCGACCGCCACTCATAAGGAAGACAATCAATAAATAAATCATGCTCCGACTTCTTCACATAACGGTTCACCATACGTGCATGCTATGGGAATCACAAACTTCAACACAAGTATTTCTCAAATTCACAACTACTCAACTAGCATGACTCTAATATCACCATCTCCATATCTCAAAACAATCATCAAGTATCAAACTTCTCATAGTATTCAACACACTCATAAGAATTTTTTTATTAATCTTGAATGACCAACATAATTAAAGCAAATTACCACACTATTTTTTAGGACTCTCAAAATAATCTAAGTGAAGCATGAGAGAACAATAGTTTCTATAAAACAAATCCACCACCGTGCCCTAAAAGATATAAGTGAAGCACTAGAGCAAAACTATATAGCTCAAAAGATATAAGTGAAACACATAGAGTATTCTAACAATTTCCGAATCATGTGTGTCTCTCTCAAAAGGTGTGTACAGCAAATATGATTGTGGAAAACTAACAAATAAAGACTCAAATAATATAGGACACTCCAAGCAAAACACATATCATGTGGTAAATAAAAATATAGCTCCAACTAAAGTTACCGATGGAAGTAGACGAAAGAGGGGATGCCTAGGAAGGCATCCCCAAGCTTGGGCTTTTAGGTGTCCTTAGATTATCTTGGGGTGCCATGGGCATCCCCAAACTTAGGTTCTTTCCACTCCTTGTTACATAATCCATCAAATCTTTTACCCAAAACTTGAAAACTTCACAACACAAAACTTAAAGTAGAAAATTTCGTGAGCTCCGTTAGAGAAATAAAACAAAACACCACTTCAAGGTTGTAAGTGCATATAGTGCCCCTTAGTGATTTTGGTGTATTGAAGAATTATAGGTTAAGGGACTAATGTGTTTATGAGTGTACACATGTCTATAAGACTATGAGGAGTTTGATATTTACAGAAAAAGTCGACCCCTAAAAATGAAGTTCTTCGACTGAAGACTTTGAATTTCTAAAGACTTTGAAAGTGAAGAAATTGGTCTGACCTTGAAGACTTGGCATTCATTCGAGGAACATGAATCGTGAAGACTTTTGTTTTCGTAGTTTCATTTTCTCTTTCGTGAGTCATAGGAAACACCGTACTGTTAAAGGGGGTCGTGGAAATACTAAGAAAAAATTTCCATGTGATGCTCAACTCAAAATCCTACACCTACCAATCCCTTCGAGTGAAGCCATTGGAAATCTCATACAGTTCAGTCATATTCTTCAGTGACAAAGACGAAGTTCTTCTGGTCTTTGAGGAATTTGTTTTGTCTGAGGAGTTAGGAATTCACCAGTGCGGATTGCCTACACAGTGAGGAATATGATAGCCCTAAGGAATTTGATACTCAAATTTCCGACCGTTGCTGTGCTATGCGCCAGCTGTCCCAAAATATCTATCCACCTAACGGTCATATCATTGAAGGGCATTTATGTCTTATCATGTCAGGCTGCTCCCTTGGCCATAAATAGCCGCCCCCTACAACCACTAGCTGGTTGGCTGCTCCAAGAGAAACTGACACTTGTCATTTGAGAGCATCCCATCCTCCGAGGACTTTGAGCGAAAATCATCAAGTGAGGAAAACCCAAACCCAATCAACTAAAAACCCAAAGTGATTAAGCATCACAGAAGAGATTGATCCTACGTGGATCCGACGCTTGTTACCTTTGAAGATTGTGCTTCTTCCAGACGGTTAGGTGTCATGGTCTAGAGCATCCAAGAGGAATTGTGGATCGCCGAGTGACCAAGTTTGTGAAGGTTCGGAAGTCACCTGAAGACTTACCACGAGTGATTGGGCGAGGTCTGTGTGACCTTAGCTCAAGGAGAATATGGTGAGGACTGTGTGTCCTCAGGGTTAAATACCTAGCCGCTCCAACCAGATGTACAACTGAGACAATAGTTGGAACTGGTCTACCAAATCATTGTCTTTACCAAGCTCACTGGTTCTATTTCCTCAACTCTTTCATTTCCTCATAAATGTGTCGAGTGCTTGCTCGTATCTATGTTTGAAGACTTTGACTGAAGACTTTCTCAATTTCCTCAGTTCAATTTCTCCAGTATGTTTGTCTTCATCCTATGTTATCCTGTGTTTACGTTTTCTGTACTCTGTGCTTGTCTTCATTTCATCATGATGACTATGCTTGTGTTCTGTTATTTTTACTTTTGAGTACTTATTCCGCTGCTAGTAGTTCTTCGCTAAGGAATTTCCTCACATGCAAATTCCTCAGTGAAGAATTCATAAAAATCGCCTATTCACCCCCCTCTAGTCAATATAACGCACTTTCAATTGGTATCAGAGCAAGGTACTCCCTTGTTCTGTGTGATTTTGGTTTAACCGCCTGGAGTTTTAGTTATGTCAACCACAGGAATGAAGACTGTGTCATGCCCCATCTTTGACGGTCACGAGTATCCCAAGTGGAAGGCCATGATGAAGAAGCGCCTCATGGCGATGAACGGCGAGCTGTGGACCGTCACTGAGATTGGTCTGACCGATCTATGCAAGATGGCGGAAGCTAATGACATTCGCAAGTACACTCTTCTCAACCTCACGGCGAAGGACGTCATCTGTTCCTGTCTATCTCAAAATCAGTTCAGGAATATCATGCATCTTAATCATGCGAAGCTTATCTGGGACCGTCTCTGTGAGGTCTATGAAGGTCATCGAACCCGTCATGATCCTTGGTTTGAGGACTTCAAGGAATCTCTCAAAGCGATAACATTCGAACCAGAATCATCATCTTCTGCATCATGCCTTATGGCAAAAGATGTTAAGGTAACTGAATGCTATCTATCTGAATCCAGTGATGATGAATCTGGTGATGAATTTGGACCCAGCTATGTCAAACTTGCTTCCCTTGCCACTAAACAACAAAGAGCTTTGGAAAAAATTCAATACATGCTAAATAAGAGTGATGATATGTTGGGTGAAGAAATGGATCAGTCCAAAGCTTTGGCTAAGAGTCTTCAGTCTAAGTTTGACAACCTTCAAGGTCATCATAACACTCTCTTATCTGATCATGAGAAGCTTTCATATGAATTTCTTCAAAGAAAGCAAGTTCTTGAAAAGCTAAGAGTGAGTTATGAAGATCTTTAGAAGGAGCGTGATTCATTACTTGCTCAACAAATCAGCGCTTCTCAGGAAGAATTTGTTCCTCCATGCTTGAAGTGCATTGAACGTGAATCTGCTAATTCTTCACCTGAATGTTCAAATGCTGCTAATGTTTCAAATTCTTCACCTGCCTCTGCTATCACTAATTCCTCATCTGAGGACACTGCTAGTATCACTGACGATGCAGGGCTGAAGGAATTGTACATGACAGGCATGTACAAAAGCCTCAAAGGGCATCAGACTCTTTGTGATGTGCTTAAAAAGCAGATCCTCAACAGGAACACTAGGAAAGAGGGTATTGCCTTTGAGAGGAAACTCAATGCTGATGGTACATATTGGAAGCCTGAGCAGTACCCCAAAACATCATGGGTTGCTGCAAAGGGACCTCCAGTTGATCCATCCAATTTATCTGGCTTTGCATGTGAATCTCCTCGTTCTAATGATGAGTCATTTGACTCCAACTATAAACTGTTCAAAATTCAGAATGGTGAAGTATTTGCTAGATATGTTGGCACTAACTGCAGGAACAGTTCTCCTATGGAGAGAATCTGGGTTCCCAAAAAGTGCCTTGAAAGTCTTCAGGTGAATGTCCTCAGGACACCACCTGTGAAGAATAGGAACCCTAGATCAAATTCTTCATATGGACCAAATTCCTCAAAAGGATCAAAGTCCTCATATGAATATCATCGTGCTAACTACTCTGTTTCGCAGGGAAGAGCCAAGGGCTATGAATATGAGCAGTATTCCTCTAATCATTATGTTGGTAAGTCCTCGAAGAATTTCTTTGCTTATTCATATGCTTATCCTAACTCCTCTTATGTGAAACAAAATGGACTAGATTCTATGCCACCTTTCTCGTATGGAGCTCATGGAGTGATGAACTCTTTGCCACCCCTTCAGATGTGGGTGATGAAGAAAAAGAACTAATCTCTTCTGCAGGGTCAGGTCTCCAGACGTACGTAATCGTCTGAAGAATTTGCTGGAGACCTGAGTGTGACTGAAAGGACGCATGCTAATCATGAAGAAATGAACTTTCATTTCTCACGTCCTCATACTGCTTTATCTGTTCTGTTGCTTGATGAAATTGATCTGATGAATTGATGTCATATTCTTCACTGATGAAGTATATGAGTTCGTAAGTTGCACTAATTCATCTACAGGATGATCAACCCAAAGCCACTGAGTGGGTCCTCGATAGTGGATGTACAAATCACATGACTGGTGACAAGAATCTATTGATGGATGCTCCCTTATCACCATCGCATCTGAAGCATATCATCTTCGCTAACAAAGGCAAAAGTCAGGTATTGAGTCTAGGTAAGGTTGCGATCACAAAGGATCGACACATGGACAAAGTCATGCTTGTCGAGTCCTTAGGATACAACCTCATGTCTGTCTCAATGCTTTGCGATCTTGATATGGTTGTTGTCTTTGGCAAGTACCGTTGTGTTGTGGTTATGGAAGCTGACAATTCCAAAGTCTTCGAAGGCTTTAGGAGAGGAGACCTATATATTGTTGATTTCTCTATAGGACCACAACTAGCCATGTGCCTACTTGCAAAAGCTTTAGAAGGCTGGCTCTGGCATCAGTGACTTCGTCATGCAAGCATGAGGAATTTGCACACGCTTGTGAAGAAGAATCATGTCATTGGCATTGAGAATGTCAAATTCCTCAAGGATCACTTATGCGGAGCTTGTGAAGCTGGGAAGATGACAAAGGCTAAGCATCCAGCGAAGACTATCACGACCACCACTTGTCCATTTGAATTGCTTCACATAGATCTCTTCGGTCCTAACCATTATTCTGCAGTCTCAAATGATGCATCTCAATATGGCTTTGTTATTGTTGATGATTACTCTCAATACACATGGGTACACATTGTTACTTACAAACATGAAGTGCAGGAAGTCTTCAAATGATTTTCCTCGAGGGCTTCAAACAACTTTCGTATGAAGATCAAGCACATCAGAAGTGACAATGGAACTGAGTTCAAGAATTCCGGTCTTGATGTCTATCTTGATGAACTTGGTATTACTCATGAGTTATCTGCTCCTTATACTCCTCAGCAAAATGGCATCATGGAGCGCAAGAACATGACTCTTGCTGAGATGGCTCGCACTATGCTTGATGAATACAAAACACCTCGTCATTTCTGGATTGAGGCAATTGATACTGCGTGCCACATCATCAACAGAGTATATCTTCACAAATTCTGCAAGAAGACTGCCTATGAACTCCTCACTCATAAGAAACCCAATGTAAGTTATTTCAAAGTCTTCGTTGCTAAATGTTGGATTAGAGATCCTCATCACAACTCAAAATTTGCACCGAAAGCACATGAAGGTTTTATGCTTGGTTACGGAAAGGACTCGCACACCTACAGAGTTTTCAACAACGTTCTTCACAAGGTTGTTGAAATTGTAGATGTGCGGTTCGATGAAACTAATGGCTCGCAAAGAGAGCACCTACCTTCTGTGATAGATGAACCAGCACCTAAGGAAACTATCAAGTTCAAGGCTACTGAGGATGTCATTCCTATCGAAGAATCTGCTAAAGAATTCATTCCAGAACATGAAGAGCGTCGAACTAATGCACCTGAAGAAAATACTGAAGAAAATGGTGCTGAAGAAAATGCTGATCAAATTCCTCAACGACAACCAGCTCATCCTCGCGTTGCAAAAGATGTGCAAGTTGAAAAGATCATCGATGACATTAAAGCACCAGGTCCTCTGACACTCTCAAAAGCAGCACATTTATCTAACTTTTGTGGGCACTATGCTTTTCTCTCTATCACAGAGCCCACTAAGGTAGATGAAGCATTTCTGCAGCCTGAGTGGATTCAGGCCATGCAAGAAGAATTACATCAGTTTGAGCTCAACAACATCTGGGAACTGGTCAAACGTCCAGATCCTCGCAAGCACAATATGATTGGCACAAAGTGGATCTATCGCAACAAGCAAGACGAAAATGGCCTTGTGGTAAGGAATAAGGCACGGCTTGTAGCTCAAGGCTACACACATGTTGAAGGAATTGATTTCGATGAAACTTTTGCACCTGTTGCTAGACTTGAGGCTATTCTCATATTACTTGTTTATGCTAACCATCATGATATCACTCTATATCAAATGGATGTGAAAAGTGCATTCCTCAATGGTAAGCTTCAGGAAGAAGTATATGTTGATCAACCCCCAGGTTTTGAAGATCCAAAGCATCCTGACAAAGTCTTCAAACTCAATAAGGCCCTCCTCAAGGAGGCCCCTCGGGCGTGGTATGATACTTTGAAGGAATTCCCCATGAAGAAAGGCTTCAAACCCAGTTCACTCGATCCTACTCTTTTCACTAAATCTTATGATGGTGAATTGTTTGTGTGCCAAATATATGTTGATGATATTGTCTTTGGCTGTACTGACGAACGTTATAGTGATGAATTTGCCTATATGATGAATGAAGAATATCAAATGTCTATGATGGGAGAATTGAAATTCTTCTTAGGTCTTCAAATTCATCAACAACGCAATGGCATATTCATATCTCAGGAGAAATACCTCAAGGATGTACTAAGGAAATTCGGCATGCAAGATTGCAAAGGCGTCAAAATCCCTATGCCCACAAATGGCCATCTATGCACTGATGAAAATGGTGTTGACTTCGATCAAAAGGTATACCGCTCCATGATTGGTTCCTTATTGTACTTATGTGCATCTAGGCTAGATATAATGCTTAGTGTTTGCATGTGTGCCCGATTTCAAGCTACACCGAAGGAATCACACCATAAGGCTGTGAAGCATATTCTTCGATATCTAGCTCACACACCAACACTTGGATTATGGTACCCCAAGGGCTCGGCTTTTGATCTTATTGGATATTCTGACTCTAACTATGCTGGTGATCGTGTGGACCGCAAGTCAACATCTGGTACATGTCATTTCCTTGGACGATCTTTGGTCTGTTGGTCCTCGAAGAAACAGAGTTGCGTATCACTATCTACTGCTAAAGTTGAGTACATTGCCGCTGGTTCTTGCTGTGCTCAATTTCTATGGATGAAGAAAACTCTTAAGGACTACGGTGTCAACGTGAAGAATGTGCCTCTCTTCTGTGACAATGAGAGTGCCATCAAGCTTGCTCACAACCCAGTTCAGCACTCGAAGACAAAGCACATTCAGATTCGTCATCATTTTCTTCGTGATCATGTGTTGAAGGGCGACATTTCTATTGAACATGTGAAGACTGAAGAACAGCTACCCGATGTCTTCACAAAGCCCTTGGAGGAGAAGAGATTCAGCAAGTTGTGGTGTGAGCTAAATATCTTAGAATCTTCGAATGTTCTTTGAAAAGGACACTCATCCTAACACTTATGCAAAATTGATGAATTAGATGTGCAACACATGAAGAAAACGTTTTTCTTCAGTCAATGAAGAATAACACTCTAAGTGTGAAGAAATTAACGAATAATTTGATTCTCAGAACCCTACAACAATTGTACGCGGTGTCTGAAATCATCATTCTTATACGGTGGGTCACGCCACCACCAAAAGTTGAAAATCTTGAATTTGAGTTTTTCCTCAGTTTTAAAGTTCCCTAGTTGTTCAAATTCTTCAACTTTGCATTGTCTTCACTGTTTCCGCCATTTTTCTTCATTGGCTATATATATATATATGAGTTTATGTCCTCTACAACATTCACTTATGGCTATCTTTTCAAGTTGGCTTTTCGCTAAGTGAATGTGATCGGACCCTTCCCCCTCTATGTTATACTCAACCCAATCTGTTCACAAATTATTCATGTGCATTCTATTTGAAACTCGTTCAAAATCTTCATTGTGTCCTTGTCAGCTGAAGAATTGCGAACACAACGTTAAAACTTATCTTATCCAACTTTTCGGCTTCGCCGCTCAAACCGTTCCGCATCCCACGATATACTTATCTATTCACCCACGATCGCACACGATCTCCACTTCTCAGCACTTGGGTGACACATGTCAAGCGAATGAGAAGGGTCAGGGGCACGTTCGTCCAAATTCTTTTGGCGAACAGTTTTTCACCATGGCTATAAATACCCCCTTCCCCTTCCTCACTTCCTTTACTCCCCTCGACCTCACTCCAGCTCGAGCTTCTCAAACCCAAGCGCCGCCGCTACTTCATTGTCGCCGGCGAGGAAAAGCTTCACTACCTCGACCTCATTGCCATCGTACTCGCGCCGGCCACGGAAATCTTCACTCCACCGCCGCCATAGCTGTCTTCCTCCGCCAAGTTAGGGCGTGGAAGATCTGCACTGACGAACTTCACATCTCCACATTCTAGTTCGTCGTGTTCGTCGTCCAGGGTAATTAAAAGTTACTTTTACTGCCCTCTTTGATTCAAATGATTTCTACAAAATCATCAAAGGTGTTTTTCTTCATATCTTCACACACTAAAACACCTCACATGTCATTTGTTCTTGATTCATTTCTCTAAGCTATGTTTTTCTTCAAGATTCCTCAAATGTGTGGATTTTCGATCTATACATCTCTGGAACCTAAGACAAAGAATGCTTAGTTAAATTCTTCAAGACTCATCTGGTCAAGTTCCTCAAACTTGTTTTTTTGAAAAACCTCTGAGAACGCATATGACCTCTCCAAATTCCTCGCAACTATACTCTATTCACAGGTACTCATGTCAGCTGCGGAATCACTAGGTTCTCATGAACTTAACTCATTTGCAGCATTCCTTGAAGAAAAGTTGCATACTTCTTCAGAGAATTCAATTGTTCAAATTCCTCAACTAAAGAAAATGGCTGATGGTAAGAAGCCATAGAAAGGAGGAAAGAGGCCTGAGGTCAACACTGCCTTTGAAATACCTGAGGACATCTTTGCTGGGTACTGCACACCCCTTGAGGAAGATAAAAATAAGCGCAAGGTGCGCATTCAAAAGATTGAGAGGAGATGGGCAAGAGAGTGGAGGGAGTACAGATATGTCACTCCCAAATATATGAAGAAATTTGCACTAAATCCTCCATGCCCAAGACCTCCGTTGGCACATGGTCAAATAGCTGATCCCACTAGCCTCAAGCATGGTGATGATTATCCTGATGAATGGGCCAAGCGCCAGGCCAAGTTGGCCAAACAAGCAAAAGATGCAGTGAGGAAATTCAATGAAGACTCTGCTGCCGCTGCTGCTGTTGAGGCCTCTGTAAAGCCGAAGAAGGCCATGCCAAAGAAGCCTGCTCACAAGCCCAGTCCTTCACCAGCAATTCCCTCATGGCCAGATTCCTCAAAGCCCTCACGGCCAATTCCTCACGCTGCTCCTGCTCCTACAAAGTCTTCAACTCCTCCGCCAAAGTCTTCGGCTGCTCCGACCAAATCCTCAGCACATGTGCATCTTGCCACATGCCAAAGGACCACAGACATATCTATTGCCTCAAGAGCCTCTGCAAGTTCCTCAGCTGCTCCCTCTCTTTTGAAGAAGAAGACCACTGCTGGACGAGGTCCTCAACCAAGTCCTCACAAGAAACAAGTTTCTTTCCAAGTGCCCTCTGATGATGATGAGGCTGATGATGAAGAACTAGCAGAAATCATCAGAGACAGGCAAGTCCGGGCTGCTAGAGCCAAGGGCACAAGTGTGCCTCTGCTTTTGGATCCAAAGTTGATCCTTGAGTACATTGACTTATGACACAAGGACCCAAACACTCCCATGCCTGATTTCAAGCTGACACCTAGCCAAAGTCATATGTTGACTCATTTCATACAAGAAGAAAAATGGAAGTTTGAGAAGGCCAGGCAGATCAAGAAAGCGCAGTACAAAAAGGAGCGCTACCTGAAGAAAAATGTTGTCTCTATGACAACCAAAGAACTCGTCAATATACAGTCTGAGATCAAGAAACTCAGTGATGAATTTGACGCATACCATGCTGATTGGCTGGGAGCCAAGGTTCGTTTTGTGAGACTTGTTGACAACTTCACCTCAAATGTTGCAGCCCCAACGCAACATGAAATTCCTCAGGCTGAAGCTTCTGCTCAGCCGACTGAAGAAAATGCCAGCACCGCTGATGACAATCAGGTTGCTGAAGAAAATGTGAGTTCCAGGGCCGATGACTGCATTCCAGCCGCTGATGAAATTGCCAGGGCATCCACTAGTGGTGCGCCTGAAGAAAATGAAGAAGTCAGGGCAACTGCACCAATTGCGCCTGAAGAAATTCAACCCAATTCCTCTGCTCCCGCGCCTACACCAACTCCATCTGCATTAGATGTGAAGAAAACTAAGGCTGTAGAGCATGCAGTGGTGAAGAAAAGGAAGGCATCAACTGCATCAGATTCTTCAGCTCAGAAGAAGATGAAGCCACTGACTAGCTCGTTTGCAAATCCTATTGATGATGTTCCTATCTCAACCATGCCATCAAAGGACCTTGTTCCTTTTGATGAAGAATATGTGATTCCAAGTGAATCCGATGAAGAGAATCCCTCAACTGCTTCGTCAGAGCAGATGGATGAAGAAATTGAAGTGGATACGATCCCTTCAACACCAGTTGTTTCCTCGCCTATGCCTCAGTTTACTGCTGAACAGGCCGGCGTTGAAGAAATGGGAGATGAAGATGTGAACATTGGATGTACCACACCCGTGCTAAGTGATGAATTTTGGGAAAGTCAGCACCCCAACTCTCCACTCTTCACACCATTGCAACAAATTCCTTAGTCCCCAGTAACTACTATACAAATGGGATCTGATGAACCACATGTCACACCGTCTGTCCATGAAGAAATTCCAGCCACTAGTGATGAGGGTCATGTAAATGAAGAATTGAAGTCCCAAACTGCCACTGAATCAGTACCTGAAATTCCTCAGCCTGTGGAACCTGAGATCGAGATTCCAGAGGTTGTGATGCAATTGACTGACACTCCTCACCCCAAGCCAAAGGATCCATTCTCAAAGAAGCAGAAATTCAAGGCTGATGATTTCTTCGGCGAGCACGTGTTCTTCACTGACTACAATCCCTATGACTATGCTCATCTAAGGAGGAAGCGTTTCTAGACTGCAAGCCAGGCCAACTTCTATTCTTCACTGCTTTTCAACAAAGACAAAATCTTCTGCCACTAGCATATTCCTCACGTGGACATGGAATCATTACCTTGCTTCTCTCCTATGATCAGTGTTCTTCATGATGTAGGCCTCCTCAACTTTTGCTCTGACATTGTTGATTGGAATGAAGAGCTTATTCTTCAGTTCTACGCTACATTGCATATCACAGGTGATCCTGAAGATATCAACACCTAGGTCTTCGACTGGATGACCGAAAATACTCACTATAAGGCACCGGCCTCTGAATTGCTTCACGCCCTGCCCATCAATCCACCCAGTGAAGGAGCTCGCTGCCTGTATCATGAACCAGAACTCATAGCTCATTACATGCAAGTGTTAATGAAGCCTTTGAAGCCTGGTCAAGCCCCAAGGACCAAATTCCCCGTGAAGGATTTACTCTATGTGCCCAGAACCGTCTATCGCATTCTGACGAGGACAATGAGTCCCATCAAAGGCCACGACTCATCTGATGAGGAAATAGTTGAGATCATGAAGAATCTGCCATTCAACATCATTCATAGCATTCCTATAAATTATCATGATTTCTTCATGAGGACTCTGGCAAATGCCGCACTTTCTCCATTTGAGCTGAAACCTTATGCACCTTGGATTACGAGATTCCTCAGGACAAGGTCTTCACTCAACTACAAGGCTGATTTTCAGAATCACCTTAGCTATCTGCCCCCGATTGAAGTCCTCAAGCAGGCTTTTACTTCAACTGATGAAAATGGCAAGGCTCCTGTTGTCATTGATGAAGGCATTCGTCCATTGGATGGTCAGTTTCGCAAAGCTGCATCTTATTCCACCAATGATGACTCTGCCACACATGACTCTACTCCCAATGCACCCAAGTCTACTCCTCAAGCCACTGCTCCTCATGTGATGACTGACTGTGAGCTTCCGGTTAGTCTTCACCAGAAGGTGGATCGAAACCATAAATGAGTTAAGCGTTAGTTTGGTTCATTTCTTCACAACATGACTGCTACACACAATGCAGTGAAGAAAAACCATTACTACCTCCATGAAGTCTTCGGTCGCACCTGGGCTATTCTATCACATCTGTATGGTGAAGAAGATCTCAAGAAAATGGGTCTCAAGGAAGATTTTGACTGGTCTGCACCTCCACCGAAGAAATTCAAGAAGGTCAAGGTTCCTTCTTTGGTGTCCAGCTCATATTCTTCATCACGCGATACCGACGAGTATGAAGACTTGGACGACACTGCGGCAGGCCCTTCCACGACAAACGACCCCAACAACGCTGGTGCTCCTTCATCAACTTGATATTCTTCAGGGGCGTTAGTCCTCATTTTTGATCCTTTTGGTCATTCGATGACAAAGGGGGAGAATTTTGAGATAGACTTCAAGCGGGTCTGTCTATATGGGCGTTTTTTATAAAGTTACAACTCTCGTTCTTCTGAAACTTTATTGGATCGAGTTGTAAACTTAAACCTGATGGTGCTCTGATACTCTTGATGCGTTTTTTCTGCATGCTTATTCCTCATTTATGTTAATGCACGCATGCTGAATTACATCAGTCACCATATTTCATTATGCATTTCAAATTCTTCATTATGATATGTCAAATGCGTGTATGAATTACAAGATATAGGGGGAGATCTCCATGATTCTATTCTACAAAGTGTGCAATGCTTCAAAAGCAAATTCCTCACTATGCACATCTTCAGGGGGAGTTCTTCTATATCTTGCAATCAAATTCCTCAATATCAGTATTTACACTTCAAATGCTTATCCCCGCTGAAAACTTAACCTATATTGTCATCAATCACCAAAAAGGGGGAGATTGTAAGTGCATCTAGTGCCCCTTAGTGATTTTGGTGTATTGAAGACTTATAGGTTAAGGGACTAATGTGTTTATGAGTGTACACAGGTCTATAAGTCTATGAGTAGTTTGATATTTACAGAAAAAGTCGACCCCTAAAAATTAAGTTCTTCGACTAAAGACTTTGAATTTTTGAAGACTTTCTGAAGACTTTGAAAGTGAAGAAATTAGTGTGACCTTGAAGACTTGGCATTCATTCGAGGAACATGAAGCGTGAAGACTTTTATTTTCATAGTTTCATTTTCTCTTTCTTGAGTCATAGGAAACACCGTACTATTAAAGGGGTCGAGGAAATACTAAGGAAAAATTTCCATGTGATGCTCAACTCAAAATCCTACACCTACCAATCCCTTCGAGTGAAGCCATTGGAAATCTCATACAGTTCAGTCGTATTCTTCAGTGACAGAGACGAAGTTCTTCTGGTCTCTGAGGAATTTGTTCTGACTGAGGAGTTAGGAATTTGCCAGTGTGGATTGCCTACACAGTGATGAACATGATAGCCCTGAGGAATTTGATACTCAAATTTCCGACCTTTGCTGTGCTATGCACCACCTGTCCCAAAATACCTATCCACCTAACGGTCATATCATTGAAGGGCATTTATGTCGTATCATGTCGGGCTGCTCCCTAGGCTATAAATAACCGCTCCCTACAACCATTAGCTGGTTGGCTGCTCCGAGAGAAAGTGACACTTGTCATTTGTGTAACACCCCGGATGTAACTTTCCCAATTTGTACTCCAACTCTTGCCGTTTCCGGCATTAAGTTATTTTATTTTCTTGGGTTCGGGTTTTTGTCTCCGTGTTTTGTTATCGTTGTCATGCATCTCATATCATGTCATCATGTGCATTGCATTTGCATACGTGTTCATCTCATGCATCCGAGCATTTTCCCCGTTGTCCGTTTTGCATTCTTGCGCTTCGTTCTCCTCCGGTGGTCATTTCTACCTTTCTTTCATGTGTGGGTATTAAACATTTCCGGATTGGACCGAGACTTGCCAAGCGGCCTTGGTTTACTACCGGTAGACCGCCTGTCAAGTTTCGTATCATTTGGACTCCGTTCGATACTCCAACGGTTAACCGAGGGACCGAAAAGGCCTTGTGTGTGTTGCAGCCCAACACCCCTCCAATTTGGCCCAAAACCCACCTAAATCTGCTCCATCATCTAGAGCGTTCGATCATGATCGCGTGGCCGAAAACCGTACCTCATTTGGACTCTCCTAGCTCCCTCTACCTCTATTTAAAGTCCCCTCCCGAAATTCGCGGATCTTCCCCTTCCTCTAACCCTAAAAATCCACCGCGCTGCGCCGGACACGTCCGTGCCGGCCGGACACCGTCCGCACCAGTGGCAGGCTGCCACGTGGCACCTCCGCCGCCATCGCCGGACCGCGTCGCCCCGCCGCCCGGTCA
>NC_041392.1:419153866-419160015 GCF_002162155.2 Triticum dicoccoides | reverse complement strand
GCGCGCCGCTGCCATCCGCCGCGCGCCGCCGCCCGGCCCGGATCCAGCGAGATCCGGCCGGCCCTTGCTTCCCCGAGTTCTCCGGCGAGCTCCGGCGTACAGGAACTCCGGCGAACCTCCCGACCAACCTCGGATTGCGTGCAAATCTCAGATCTGGAATTTTCGGTTGATTTTTCCCCTCCTAACCCTAGCTCAAGTGCCCATATTCATAGCATCGTATCTCCTCATCCATAGCTCCGATTTGGGCATATAGCATATCAAATTGTTTGTCTCAAAGAGTACATCATTTCATTCCATTGCATCATTTTCATTTGGGTTCATCTTGATGCCCGAAATGCTGTTAGAAGAGGGCTACTTGAGTTAATTGTCAGATCTGCTAATCCATTTAGCTTTTTTGTCATTTTTGCCATGATTATTGTGTGCATGATATGCCCATGAGCTCTACATATGTTTTTTAAGGGTTTTGCCATCTCTCCAGAGGTGCAACCCATGTATTTTTGTGATGTGTGTGGTGACTATCACAAGCTTGCGAAGTGAGGCACTTGGTAGTGCTGATTTCAGGGACTTTGTAATTTCACTAAGTCCTTGATCTGTTTATTTCATATGGCCATATGTTCATGTTGTTTCCTAGTGATCCGTGCCTCTTTTGAGGATGATCAGTAAGGATGTTTTTTTAATCTTGTAGTGATATATCCATCCATGTCTTTTTTTGCAATTATGGAGCACCCTAGCTTGAGTCAATCGAGCTCTACTTTTGCTACTTTGTGAATCTGGGCAGATTGTCAACTTGTTTGCAATTTTGTCGATGATGTTGTAGTTGATCCGTGCATGCTATGCTATTGTTCTTGCCATGTCTAGCTTTCATTTTGTGTGTTCTTGATAGATGTATGCTTATCTTGTCCTGACTTGCTCCGTAGTGAGTGCATCAAGCTCGTAAACATGCCTACTTGATATCTGTTTTCAGCATGTTCCAGTTTTCACCAAGTCTGAGAACTGATTATGTTTTTGCCATGTTCACATGCTTGCAATTGTATTTTCTGATCCCTTTTGGCTCAAGGTCACTAAGGGACTTTTGTTAAGCTTTTTGAGTAGCTCCATGCCATGTTTTACTTTGCCATGTTCGGGTTCCGTAGCATGTAGTTTTGTTACTCCGAAGTGAGCTACCTGATCTGAAATTCCAGACAAGTGTTAATTTCTCTAAGTCTGAGATCTGTTTACCATATGCATTTTTGCCATGCTTGTTTGAACCTGTTAATGGATGAATTGGCCGTAGCTCAGTGCTAGACTTTTGTTAAGCATCTTGAGTGCATCCCTGCCATGTATTTTGTTGACATGTTTGGGTGTTGTATCATGTTCATCTCATTGCATTTAGATGGCTACTTGCTGTAAATCGCAGACCGGTGTCATATTTGAATCGCTTGCCATTTCCAAACCGTAACTCCGATTCCGGCGTTCTTTATATCGTTTTCAAGCGATTTCATCTCATATTTCCAGTGGCACACTTGGATTTCCAAGTTGAGGCCAGGTTGATGCATTCCTTGTCACATCTTGCATATGCATCCCGCATCGCATCCCGCATAGCATACCATCCTTGCATCATATTGTTTGATCCTTGCACGTGGTTGATTGTGTCCTTGTTGCTTGTTTGTCTTGTTTGGTTAGAGCCGGGAGATGAGTTCGCTAACGAGGAGCCCGTTGAGTTTGCTTTTGAGGATCCAGTCAACTCTGACAACTTTGCAGGCAAGATGATCATACCCTCGAAATCACTACTATCTTTGCTATGCTAGATTGCTCGCTCTTTTGCTATGCCAATGCTATGATGCCTACCATTTTCTTTCAAGCCTCCCAAATTGCCATGTCAAACCTCTAACCCACCAGGTCCTAGCAAACCGTTGACTGGCTATGTTACCGCTTTGCTCAGCCCCTCTTATAGCGTTGCTAGTTGCAGGTGAAGATTGGAGGCCGTTCCTTGTTGGAACATTTCTTTACTTGTTGGGATATCATTATATTGCCATATTATCTTAATGCATCTATATACTTGGTGAAGGATGAAAGGCTCGGCCTCTCGCCTAGTGTTTTGTTCCACTCTTGCCGCCTTAGTTTCCGTCATATCGGTGTTATGTTCCCGGATTTTGCCTTCCTTACGCGGTTGTGTTATAATGGGAACCCCTTGATAGTTCGCCTTGATTAAAGCTTTTCCAGCAATGCCCAACCTTGGTTTTACCATTTGCCACCTAGCCCCTTTTTCCCTTGGGTTTCCGGAGCCCGAGGGTCATCTTATTTTAAACCCCCCCGGGCCAGTGCTCCTCTGAGTGTTGGTCCAACCTAGAGCCCCTTGCAGCGCCACCTCGAGGAAACTCGAGGGATGGTTTTAGTTGTACGGATTGCTTATCTGAGTGTGCCCTGAGAAAGAGATATGTGCAGCTCCTATCGGGATTTGTCGGCACATTCGAGCGGTGTTGCTGGTCTTGTTTTAACTTGTCGAAGTGTCTTGAAGAACCGAGATACCGAGTCTGATCGGTACGTCTCGGGAGGAGGTCTATTCCTTCGTTGACCGTGAGAGCTTGTCATGGGCTAAGTTGGGACTCCCCTGCAGGGATTTGAACTTTCGAAAGCCGTGCCTGCGGTTATGGGCAGATGGGAATTTGTTAATGTCCGGTTGTAGACAACTTGAACCTTAACTTAATTAAAATGAATCAACTGAGTGTGTTACCGTGATGGCCTCTTCTCGGCGGAGTCCGGGAAGTGGACAAGGTGTTGGTGTAATGCTTGCGCAGGTTGTTCTCTAGTTTCTCGCTCGCTCTTTGCCTCCTCTTCTCGCTCTCTTTTGCGAACATGTTTGCCACCATATATGCTAGTCGCTTGCTTCAGCTCCACATATACTTTTACCTTGCCTTACCTATAAGCTTAAATAGTCTTGATCGCGAGGGTGCGAGATTGCTGAGTCCCTGTGGCTCACAGATTACTATTACACCAGATGCAGGGCCTGATGATTCTGCTCCAGGTGATGCGCTCGAGCTCAAGTGGGAGTTCGACGAGGACTCTCAATGTTACTATGTTTCATTTCCTGATGAGCAGTAGTGGTGCCCAGTTGGGGGTGATCGGGACCGTGTTGCATGTTGGGTTATCTTTTATTTTGGTGCCGTAGTTGGGCCATGAGTGTTTGGATGATGTAATGTTATTTATGTACCTTGATTGACGTGGCGAGTGTAAGCCAACTATGTTATCTCCCCTTTATTATTATATTACATGGGATGTGTAAAGATTACCTTACTTGCGACATATGCCTTCAATGCGATTATGTCTCTAAGTCGTGCCTCGACACGTGGGAGCTATAGTCGCATCGAGGGTGTTACAATTTGAGAGCATCCCATCCTCCGAGGACTTTGAGCGAAAATCATCAAGTGAGGAAGATCCAAACCCAATCAACTACAAACCCAAAGTGATTGAGCATCATAGAAGAGATTGATCCTGCATGGATCCGACGCTTGTTACCTTTGAAGACTGTGCTTCTTCCAGACGGTTAGGCGTCATGGTCTAGAGCATCTAAGAGGAATTGTGGATCGCCGAGTGACCAAGTTTGTGAAGGTTCGGAAGTCACCTGAAGACTTACCACGAGTGATTGGGCGAGGTCTGTGTGACCTTAGCTCAAGGAGAATACGGTGCGGACTGTGTGTTCGGGACTGTGTGTCCTCAGGTTTAAATACCTAGATGCTCCAACCAGATGTACAACTGAGACAGCAGTTGGAACTGGTCTACCAAATCATTGTCTTCACCAAGCTCACTGGTTCTATTTCCTCAACTCTTTCATTTCCTCATAACTGTGTTGAGTGCTTGCTCGTATATGTGTTTGAAGACTTTCACTGAAGACTTTCTCAATTTCCTCAGTTCAATTTCTTGAGTCTGTTTGTCGTCATCCTGTGTTATCTTGTGTTTACGTTTTCTGTACTCCGTGCTTGTCTTCATTTCATGATGATGACTATGCTTGTGTTCTGTTATGTTTACTTTTGAGTACTTATTCCGCTGCTAGTAGTTCTTCGCTAAGGAATTTCCTCACCTGCAAATTCCTCAGTGAAGAATTCATAAAAATCGCCTATTCACCCCCCTCTAGTCCATATAACGCACTTTCAAAGGTACTGTAATGAACTCACTATTCATTTATATTGGTGTTAAAACTATTTTATTCCAACTTCTCTATGGTTTATAAACTATTTTACTAGCCATAGATTCATCAAAATAAGCAAACAACACACGAAAAACAGAATCTGCCAAAAACAGAACAGTCTGTAGTAATCTGTAGCTAACGCAAGTTCTGGAACCCCAAAAATTCTAAAGTAAATTTCTGGACTTGAGTAATTTATCTATTAATCATCTGCAAAAAGAATTAACTAAATATCACTTTCCAAATAAAAATGGCAGCAATTCTCGTGAGCGCTAAAGTTTCTGTTTTTTACAGCAAGATTAAAAAGACTTTCCCCAAGTCTTCCCAACGGTTGTACTTGGCACAAACACTAATTAAATACAAAAAACACAACCAAAATAGAGGCTAGATAAATTATTTACTAATAAACAGGAGCAAAAAGCAAGGAATAAAAATAAAATTGTGTTGCTTCCCAACAAGCGCTATCGTTTAACGCCCCTAGCTAGGCATAAAAGCAAGGATAGATCTAGGTATTGCCATCTTTGGTAGGCAATCCATAAGTGGCTCTCATAATAGATTCATATGGTAATTTAATTTTCTTTCTAGGGAAGTGTTCCATGCCTTTCCTTAATGGAAATTGGAATCTAATATTCCCTTCCTTCATATCAATAATTGCACCAATCATTCTAAGGAAATGTCTACCAAGAATAATAGGACATGAAGGATTGCAACTTATGTCAAGAACAATAAAATCTATGGGCACATAATTCCTATTTGCAACAATAATAACATCATTAATTCTTCCCATAGGTTTCTTAATTGTTGAATCCGCAAGGTGCAAGTTTAAAGAGCAATCATCAAAATCATGGAAACCTAGCAAATCACACAAAGTCTTTGGAATCGTGGAAACACTAGCACCCAAATCACACAAAGATAGCATTCATGATCTTCAATTTTAATTTTAATAGTAGGTTCCCACTCATCATAAAGTTTTCTAGGGATAGAAACTTCCAACTCAAGTTTTTCTTCATAAGATTGCATCAAAGCATCAATGATATGTTTGGTAAAGGCTTTATTTTGACTATAAGCATGAGGAGAATTTAGCACGGATTGCAACAAGGAAATACAATCTATCAAAGAGCAATTATCATAATTAAATTCCTTGAGATCCAAAATAGTGGGTTCGTTGATATGTAAAGTTTTGACTTCTTCAATCCCACTTTTAACAATTTTAGCATCAAGATCTAAAGACTCTGAATTTTTGGAACGTCTTATAGGCAAAGGTGGATAATATTCAGTCCCATCATTATCAATATTCATATTTCAAATTAAAGATTTAATAGGGGACACATCAATAACTTTTAGATCTTCATCTTTATTGTCATGGAGACTAGAAGAACACACTTTTATAAAGCAATCTTTCTTAGCACGCATCCTAGCAGTTCTTTCTTTGCACTCATCAATGGAAATTCTCATGGCTTTGAGAGACTCATTGATATCATGCTTAGGTGGAATAGATCTAAGTTTCAAAGAATCAATAACAAGAGAAATTCTATCAACGTTCCTAGCCAACTCATCAATCTTAAGCAATTTTTCTTCAATCAAAGCATTAAAATTCTTTTGCGAAGTAATAAATTCTTTAATATTAGATTCAAAATCAGAGGTTATTTTATTAAAATTTCCATAATAATTTTTGTAGGAATTACCATAATTATTAGAGGAATTACTAGGGTACGGCCTAGGATTAAAGTTTCCTCTATACGTGTTGTTACCAAAATTATTCCTACCAACAAAATTCAGATCCATAGATTCATTATTATTATCAATTAAAGCAGACAAAGGCATACCATTAGGATCAGAAGAAACACTTTTATTAGCAAATAATTTCATAAATTCATCCATATTTCCACTCAAAACATTAATTTCTTCTATCATATGCACTTTCTTATTAGTAGATCTTTCAGTGTGCCATTGAGAATAATTAACCATAATATTATCTAGGAGTTTA
>NC_041392.1:419108538-419153468 GCF_002162155.2 Triticum dicoccoides | reverse complement strand
ACATAAATTTTTTGTATAATCATCCATAAATTCAAACCATGTGTAGAGCAATTACGTATCATTAATTTCATCCTCTCCCAAGCTTGTGCAACATGTTCATGATCAAGTTGCTTAAAATTCATGATATCATTTCTAAGAGAGATGATCTTAGCGGGAGGAAAATACTTAGAGATAAAAGCATCTTTGCACTTATTCCACGAATCAATACTATTTTTAGGCAAAGACGAAAACCAAGCTTTAGCACGATCTCTAAGAGAAAAAGAAAATAGCTTCAATTTAACAATATCATTGTCCACATCTTTCTTCTTTTGCATATCACACAAATCAACAAAGTTGTTTAGATGGGTAGCGGCATCTTCACTAGGAAGGCCGGAAAACAGATCTTTCATGACAAGATTCAACAAAGCAACATTAATTTCACAAGACTCAGCATCGGTAAGAGGAGCAATCAGAGTGCTAATAAAATCATTTTTGTTGGTATTAGTAAAGTCGCACAATTTGGTATTATCTTCAGCCATCGTGACAAGCAAGCAATCCAACACACAAACAAACAAGAGATGGGCAAAAAGAGAAAGAGAAGGAGGACGGAGAGAGAGAGGGTGAATAAAACGGCAAGGGTGAAGTGGGGGAGAGGAAAACGAGAGGAAATGGCAAATAATGTAATGTGGGAGATAAGGGTTTGTGATGGGTACTTGGTATGTTGAATTTTGCGTAGACTCCCCGGCAACGGCGCCAGAAATCCTTCTTGCTACCTCTTGAGCACTGCATTGGTTTTCCCTTGAAGAGGAAAGGGTGATGCAGCAAAGTAGCGTAAGTATTTCCCTCAGTTTTTGAGAACCAAGGTATCAATCCAGTAGGAGGCCACACACGAGTCCCTCGCACCTACACAAACAAATAAAATCCTCGCAAACAACGCAATAAAGGGGTTGTCAATACCTTCACGGTCACTTACGAAAGTGAGATCTGATAGATATGATAAGATAATATTTTTGGTATTTTTATGATAAAGATGCAAGGTAAAGAAAGAAAAAATAAATGGAAAAGGAAATAGCTTGTTGGCGGAAGATTAATATGATGGAAAATAGACCCGGGGGCCATAGGTTTCACTAGTGGCTTCTCTCGAGAGCATAAGTATTACGGTGGGTAAACAAATTACTGTTGAGCAATTGACAGAATTGAGCATAGTTATGAGAATATCTAGGTATGATCATGTATATAGGCATCACGTCCGAGACAAGTAGACCGACTCCTGCCTGCATCTACTACTATTACTCCACACATCGACCGCTATCCAGCATGCATCTAGAGTATTAAGTTCAAAAGAACAGAGTAACACTTTAAGCAAGATGACATGATGTAGAGGGATAAACTCATGCAATATGAAATAAACCCCATCTTGTTATCCTCGATGGAAACAATACAATACGTGCCTTGCCGCCCCTACAGTCACTGGGAAAGGACACCGCAAGATTGAACCCAAAGCTAAGCACTTCTCCCATTGCAAGAAAGATCAATCTAGTAGGCCAAACCAAACTGATAATTCAAAGAGACTTGCAAAGATAACCAATCATACATAAAAGAATTCAGAGAAGATTCAAATATTGTTCATAGATAAACTTGATCATAAACCTACAATTCATCGGTCTCGACAAACACACCACAAAAGAAGATTACATCGAATAGATCTCCACAAGAAAGGGGGAGAACTTTGTATTGACATCAAAAAAGAGAGAAGAAGCCATCTAGCTAATAACCATGGACCCGAAGGTTTGAAGTAAACTACTCACACTTCATTGGAGAGGCTATGGTGTTGATGTAGAAGCCCTCCATGATCGATGCCCCCTCCGGCGGAGCTCCGGAAAAGGCCCTAAGATGGGATCTCACGAATACAGAAAGTTACGACGGTGGAATTAGGGTTTTGGCTCCGTATCTGGTAGTTTGGGGGTACGTACATATATAGAGGAAGAAGTACGTCGGTGGAGCAACGTCGGCCCCACAAGGGTTGAGGGCGCGCCTGGGGGAGGGGGTAGGCGCTGTCGGATTTCGGGTTCCGGCAGACCCTTGAAGTTCGAACACTGGGGTGCGCGCGGAGATTTCGCCGCCTACCTACCTGCACCCCTCCGCCTCGCTAAGATCTAAGCTATGGAAAGAACGACACAAGAGACGCAGGGTTATACTGGTTCGGGCCACCGTTGTGGTGTAATACCCTACTCCAGTGGGTGGTGTGGTGGATTGCCTCTTGGGCTGATGATGATGAACAATACAAGGAAGAACAGCCTCGCGAGGGTCTGTTCTTTGCTGGGGGGGACGAACTGCTAGGAGGAGTTCAGTCACCCTCCCCTCTCTCTGATTTCGATCCGATCCTTGATCCTCGATCTCTGTCTCTAACCTTCCTTTTACCTCGAACCCGAACTCTGATCCTTGTGGGTGGCTGGTCCTATTTATAGGCAATGGCCCTGGGCCTCTTCCCAAATATTGAGCGGGAAGGGCGCCAACAATTGGCCATTTTGAAGGGGAACATCTAGTACACTTATCCTGACTAAAGTTGGTCCTCGCCTGCACAAAGCTCTGGTGGTGACGCCGTCTTGGGCTCCACGATGACCTCCGTCTTGCGGTCCTCCTGGTCTTGGTCTTGTTGCACCGAAATGGAAACCTTTGCCCGATGCCTCGGTACTCCGCGGCTGCGCTTGCCCCCTTTGCACCAAAGGGGAAAGGAGGACACTGCGCGGGCTGGCACCCGCCTGGCGCCCTTGGTCGTCATGGCTTGCGTCACTGGCACCTCGTGAGGTACCCCGCCTTGATCTTTCCGCCTCCTCGCGAGCCAACCTGGTGAGGCCGTGCCTGAGGAAGCTCCGTGTCGTCCGCCCCGCGAGGCTTGGCCCCTTGCGAGGGTCTTGGGTCCGTGTTGATGAAGATGGGCCATGCTGGGCCCCCCTTTGAGCTACGCCGCAGGCAGGCAAGTCTGGGGACCCCCGTTCCCAGAACGCCGATAGTAGCCCCCGGGCCCAAGGCGCGCCCGGATTTGGCCGTGCAGGGAGGCGGAAGGGCAAGAGCGAAGCGCCGCGGGCCCTAACATCCTGCGGCCTTGGGCGCCGCGTGGCGGTCGATTGGACGTGGGCGGCACTGTTCCCCCACGCCCCCCTTATTTTGCGCCATGCTAGGCGGACTCGCAGTCGTACATAGCCGCTCCCCTTTCTGTTGCTCGAACGCCCTTTGCCCTTCCTCCGCCCGAACTCCAGCTTCTGTTTTCAACCCAATCTCGAACCTTCCCCCCCTTCCCATCACCATGGCTCCGACGAAGAAGGGAAGAGGGAAGAATCCTGTGCCTCCGTCTTGCCCGCCGCCGTTGGCGGCCCCCGCCGAGGGCTTGGGCAAGGTCAGCTCGGCTCTGGCCACTATCTTCAATGAATGTGGCAGGATGACGGCCTGGCGCGCGTCCCACTTCTCCATCAACAGGATAGTCACCGAGGTCCCATATTTTGCCGACGCCCTGTGGGTGGGTCTGGTTCCTCCCTTTTCTGATTTCTTCAATGCCGTGCTTTCCCACTATCAGATCCACATGATGCATCTGGGTCCTGAACCCATCACCCTCCTTTCGGTCTTCGCCTTTGTTTGCAAGGCTATGATGGGCATCCTTCCTTCGGTTGCCTTGCTGCGCCACTTCTTCTCGCTGCGCCTTGTCGACCCTACCCAATGCTGGGCATGCGTGAGCTTCGTTGCCGCGTCTGAGACAGCGGCCTCTGGGATTGACTTCAAGCGCCCTCTGCCCGCGGCTGGGTTCCTCGAGCGGTGCATGTATGTGGATGCAGGGGTGCCCAGCCCCATGCTATCAGAGCCAACTTCGCCTGCTTTCCCCAATTTGGGTTGGGGCTAGGAGACGCTTGAGAGCCCCCGGCTCGTCTTCGTCTGGAACCGCTTCGCGTTCTTGAGGCCGCTTGGCGTGACAGCGTCCAAGGTGGTGAAGGAGTTCCTGCTACGCCGCGTTGCTCCTCTCCAACGCCACTCCCGCTGGATGTGGTCCTTCTGCGGGCGCGATGATCGTATGAGGCTCCAGGAAGAGGACCTGACGCCTGAAGTGCTGAGGACAACGCTCTTGACCCTGACTGGGGACCCCAACCCTGGCAGCATCCAGCAGGGAGGGGCCTTGCTGTACCTCTGCCAGAGCAGGGGCAATTTTGTGAATCAGATGCCTATCTTTGATGAGTGGGGGCCGCGCCCCGCCGGCCTCCAGGGGCCTCACGATAACCCAGTGATGGTGACTGCCCTTCCAGTCGGCCAAGACGACTCTTCCTCAAATGGCAGAGCGGGGAGGCATGAGGCGCCAGAGGCCGAGGGGGCTCCCGGCGGGGTGACAGCACCGGGCGATGCTCATGAGGGAGCAGCTCTTGGGGCCCGTGTCGCTGAGGCTGAGGGTGACAAGCAGCTACCCTCAGCACCTGCGACTGAGGCCCCTGAGGCTCCAGCTGCTTCTCCTGGCGAGGCGATTGGCAGCGCACATCAGGCAGGCGCCCCTGATGCAGATCGCCTTGACGCTCCGTCTTCGTCGCAGGTTGAACCATGCGCTCAACTCTTGGGCCGCTTCCGCGTGGACTTTGAGGCCCTCCGGAAGAGAAGGGAGGCCCTGGGCGACGATTACCCTTGTCGCCTGCTGAAGCGTAGGAAGTACTTCGCCACTAATGAGTAAGCCTTCTCTTTTCCCGGCTCCCGATCCTTCTGTTGCTTTTACTGATCCTTGCTCCGCAGGCCCCTTCCAGCCGAGCTCGCGGAGACGGCTGAGGTGCCGTCCCCCTTGGCTTCGCCCCCTCCACCGTCCTCAAGCGCTTCGAGCAGCAGAGCCCTTGTGGTGAGGGCGATCGGAGAGGCGAACCGTCCCGAGGGGCATCGTGGCCCTGCGCACCTCACGATCCTCCTTCGCGGGCCTTCTCGTGGCATAGCCAGCCTGCCGTGGGCTTCTCGCCTGGTCGTGGACTGCGATTGGCTGAGGCGCTCCCTGCGCTCTTCATCTGGGGACGGGCTGGCTCCAGGCCGGGCTTCTGGCATGACGTGCCTGGCCGTCGCGAGGGTGCCAGCCCCCAGCCCCCTGCCCGGAGGGGGAGTGCTGATTCGTGGCCCCCGACGCTTGCTCAGGGCAGATGATGGTGTGGAAGACGTGCTTGAGCGCGCTCGGGAGCGTCGCGCTCTTCGCCAAGGATTCCTTCGAAGGGCGGCTGACGTGGTGAGCCTGCTTGGTGAGGAGCTTGCTGATGAAGACGCGCGCCTTGAGGTCGAGGGCCTGCGCCTGGCTGCAGAGAGGCGCGAGCTGGAGGGTGCCGTCGCCCTTGCGCGCCGTCAGCGCAATCTTGATGACGCAGAGGCCAAGGCGTCGCTGGTGGCCTCTCGGGAGGCCCGATCTCAGGCCGCTGAGGAGGCCCGGGAAGCCGACCGGTGGCGAGAGGCGGCAGAGGAGCAGGCTCGGGAGCTCCTGGCCTGGTGCCACTCACTGGAGGAGCAAGTGGAGCTGCGCGAGGCAGCCCTCGCGTCGATGAAGGTGGCCTCTGGCGACCCGGTAGAGCTCCAGAAGCGCGAGGAGGCGCTGACGCTGGAAGCCGCCGAACTACCTGCGAGTACGAGCGTCTGGAGACGAGGGAGCGCTTGGTGACGCAGGCGAAGGATGATGTCGCTGCACAGGAAGCCCGTGTCCTGGAGGAGGTCGGACGTCGGGTGGCGATCATGCATTTGAACCTCGAGCACGAGTTCGAGGAGAAGTTGGGGTTGATCTGGGCCGAGGCTGAAGGCAGGACTGCCGCCTTGTGGGCCAAGCTGGAGGAGGCGACGCGGCGGGCCGATGCTTTCCGGGCCGCCCTCGAGGTGGCGCAAGGTGAGCTAACCACCTCCCAGGCCGAGGTGCTACTTCTTCGCCAGCGGGTGGAGGAGGCTGAGGTCATCGCGCGCCAGAATGCGGACGAGATACGTCAGCGGCGGATCCTGGAGCATGAGCACGGCCCCATGCTCACCACGCTCCGGGAGAGAGCCAACACAGCCTTGGGCAACATCTGCGAGGCGGCTGTTGGCGAGCCGCACGCAGTCCACTATGCCGGCAATCTTCAGTTCTTCACCGACGTGGTGACGCAGCTGGAGGCGCGGTCGGTCAGGGTTGACAGGTTGGTGGAGGAGAGGAGCCGCGCCCTGCTCGGGCGCGCCTTTTCTCGCGTCTTCAGCCATCTCCGGAACATGGATCCCCACTTCGATTTCGACGCTGCCATCGCCCCAGTCCCCCAGGCTGTCCGAGACGACCTGGCGTACTGGGTGGAAGACAATGTGGATGCTCTTATCAGGGCCTTCGCTTCGGACAACAACGGAGTGATCGTGGCTGCCGACGAGGGCGGCGTGGTGAACGGCCCTGACGCCGCTGGCGGCGACGCGGACAGTGATGGCGAGTTCAGCGACGCCAGCAACGGCTCGGGTGGTGCTCCTAAGGACGCATTGGGGGATTTATCCGACTGATCGTGCATCATTCCTGCTTCCTTACCCTGCATGAATAGAACTCAGGTTTTGGCCTGATGGCTGTGAGAGCATTTTGGAGGGGGAGCCCCTTATGTAAAACTTGTGTTCATCGTATTAGTAGACGCTACATTGCCCATGCGCCCGCGCCAAGTGGTTGGCTTAAGCGACGCGCTGGTCGGCTAGTTTACCTTTGTCCCGTGCTGGCCCTGAGGTAGCCTGCGGGAGGCTGTGGTGTCCCGAGTGTTCCCTGATTGAATCCGTAGGACCTGCAGTAAAACACACTCCTGAGAGGACGCGGTGGCGGCAGTCTGGGCCGCGCGCAAGCTAGGCCTGACCCGGCTCGCGAGGGGCTCACGAGGGGAGGCAACTGAGGCGAAGTGGTAACCAAAACGCGAGGAATTGCTCGAACGAGACTAAGCACCCCTTCCCCGAACACACGCAAATCTCAAATTCGAATCCAACTTGAATCCAGCGGGGGAAAGCGACAACCAAAGGGAAAAGCAACGAAAGCAGACAAAAGGCCGCGTCCGGCACCTAATCTAGTCTTGGACGTCTTCTCACCAGCGCAGAGCTAAGTGCTGCCACTGGGCGTGGGAGGGAGCCCCAGGGCCTGAGGCTGGCACCCCTGAGACTCCGGGGCGTGTACAGCCCCACTCATTATTATGTGAGAGTGTCACGGGGCAGCGAACTTCACAGGCACTGGGCCTTCTTCACAGGAACCGGCCTTGCTTCATATTGCCAGACGAGGGCCCCGCCTTGCGCCACACTCTAGTGCCATCAACGACGACCGGAAACCAGGACGCCGCCGATGGGGTAGAGCGGTCGCCAGCGGTTCCCCCGATGACCACGGGTCCTCCGCCAGGGGCAGGCCCTGAGGCACCTCCCCAGCAGAGGGCCTACCTCCTGAGAACACCTTGCTCCGAACGCCGCGGTGGTGATGTCAGATCTCGGCCCCTCTCCTACAGCCCCCTGCGCCCTCCTCCCGAGGGGTAGGAGACTGTGGGAGCGGGGCTGCTGCTCGCTGTGGCGACCCACACCCCCTGCGATCCATGATTAGCGTATGCTTGCTCTTGAGGAATTAGCGGTACCCGATAATCGTTGCCTCCAGCGTGGCCAGTGGGACCGTCCCGGGGCTCCTGGAAGGGCTCAGCTTCTGGCGCCTCGTCCCCCCAGCTCGGGCTGAGGAGCGAGCCTTGTTCGCCTTGGTAAGGGTGTCCTTGGTCCATCATGAGGGGCACATATTCTTCCGGCGCCGTCATCCCGAAGGCCATGCCGTAGTGCTCCGCGTGCCACGCAGCCCTGCTTGACGCGCCCACCGTGGGGTGGTAGCGCGGCTGTCCACTGGGGCCGCGGGTCGCGTCGAGTCCTTCTTCTTCGCAGACCGGGAGCGGGGGTAGCGCCACCGCCAGTCCGGTGCCGACAGCTTCGCTGGCGTTGGAGTAGCCTTGGAGCCCGCGAGCGCGCGCAGAGCCCCTGCGCGGGCCGCCCTGGGCTCGAGATGGGAGCTGGGTGCAGAAGGGGTGAGCCCTCGAGGCGGTGAAGCCCAGGAGCTCTGCCACCCGCTCCAGCAGCACGTCGTGGCCACCCTCCAGCAGCCTGCACTGCAGCAGCTCTCGGGCCACCGTGAGCGCAGCCCTCGAGTTCGCCTATTCCCGGCGGGTGTACGGTGTCGTGGTCGCGGCGTGATTGGAGGCCCTTGCTGCTGACCGCACTTTCCATGGTGTGAGAGCTGTCGAAGCCTGTCCGCGTTGCCCGCGGCCAGCAGCGCCCTGCGGACCGCGAGCTGCCTGGGGCACGGGGTCGCCCAAGGCGAGCGGCTCTGCACGGGTGGGCCATGCCGCCCATGGATCTGGGTTGCTCGCCTGGTCGCCGGACACGGTGACGATGACGCGACGGGGCACGAAGCGGTAGAAGGCGGATTTTGGCGCACCCCTACCTGGCGCGCCAGATGTCGGATTTCGGGTTCCGGCAGACCCTTGAGGTTCGAACACTGGGGTGCGCGCGGTGATTTTGCCTCCTACCTACCTGCACCCCTCCGCCTCGCTAAGATCTAAGCTATGGAAAGAACGACACAAGAGACGCAGGGTTATACTCGTTCAGGCCATCGTTGTGGTGTAATACCATACTCTAGTGTGTGGTGTGGTGGATTGCCTCTTGGGCTGATGATGATGAACAATAGAAGGAAGAACAGCCTCGCGAGGGTCTGTTCTTTGCTGGGGGGGACGAACTGCTAGGAGGAGTTCAGTCACCCTTCTCTCTCTCTCTCTGATTTCGATCCGATCCTTGATCCTCGATCTCTATCTCTAATCTTCCTTTTACCTCGAACCCGAACCCTGATCCTTGTGGGTGGCTGGTCCTATTTCTAGGCAATGGCCCTGGGCCTCTTCCCAAATATTGAGCGGGAAGGGCGCCAACAATTGCCATTTTGAAGGGGAACATCTAGTACACTTATCCTGACTAAAGTTGGTCCTCGCCTGCACAAAGCTCTTGTGGTGACGCCGTCTTGGGCTCCACGATGACCTCCGTCTTGCGGTCCTCCTGGTCTTGGTCTTGTTGCACCGAAACGGAAACCTTTGCCTGATGCCTCGGTACTCCGCGGCTGCACTTGCCCCCTTTGGACCAAAGGGGAAAGGAGGACACTGCGCGGGCTGGCGCCCGCCTGGCGCCCTTGGTCGTCATGGCTTGCGTCACGGGCACCTCGTGAGGTACCCCGCCTTGATCTCTCCGCCTCCTCGCGAGCTAGCCTGGTGAGGCCGTGCCTGAGGAAGCTCCGTGTCGTCCGCCCCGCGAGGCTTGGCCCCTCGCGAGGGACTTGGGTCCGTGTTGATGAAGATGGGCCGTGCTGGGCCCCCCTTTGAGGCACGCCGCAGGCCGCAGGCAGGCAAGTCTGGGGACCCCCGTTCCCAGAACGCCGACAGGCGCGCCCCCTACCTCGTGCCTTCCTGATTGCTTTCTTGACGTAGGTTCCAAGTCCTCTGGATCACGTTCGTTCCAAAAATCACGTTCCTGAAGGTTTCATTCCGTTTGGACTCCGTTTGATATTCTTTTTCTGCGAAACTCTGAAATAGGCAAAAAAACAACAATTCTGGGCTAGGCCTCCGGTTAATAGGTTAGTCCCAAAAATAATATAAAAGTGTATAATAAAGCCCAATAATGTCCAAAATAGGATATAATATAGCATGGAACAATCAAAAATTATAGATACGTTGGAGATGTATCATCTATGTGAATAAGCAGGTATCGCTGCAGGCTGCCACTGCTCATGCTGCGGAAGTTTCCGGACTGAAGCGGAAACTGGAGCGGGCCGTGGAGGAGCTCGGCCTCGTGAAAAAGCAGCTGGAAGATAGCCAAGGTATGCAGTAACCTATGGGTATATTTCGAAAAAATGAGCAGTCCAGACGGACTAAAGTGTCATAAACTTTATTAGTGGCCACGACCGAGGTGGCGACACTTAAGAAGGCGTTAGCCGAGGTTGAGGACAGAGCGGCCACGGAATGTGCCGCGCATGAGAAGCACGAGGCCCAGGTTGCCGAGGTGCAGCAACAACTCCAGGGCGTGATCGAGAGATTTGAGTCCTTGGAGCGCGATTGTAAGGCGCAGGAGTCCGAACTGGCGAAGGCCCGCCGGAGCGCACAGGATGCACGAGCCAAAGCCCAGGACGCTCTCCAGGAGATTCAGGCGGCTAAGAAGATTATGACAGGTAAATCTTTCGCCCTGCATAGCGAGTGTGTGTAATAAACGTTCCTTGTACTTATCCGAATTCGGATTTTCTAGGGGTGTTTACGGGTCTTCCGCGCAGTATATTGGATGCTGCTGAGTATTATAGAGACGAAGAAGGAATGTCTACGGAGAAGCTATTCTGGTCCCAATATCTTGGACCCGAACATCCGTTGCCCTTCACTGACCAACTAAAGCAGTTGGTCGAGCTGCACAAGTCGGTGGAGCTAGCCATGAAGGACCTGATAGTTCGGCTGTGGCCTGCCAAGCCTATACATAGCAGCTATTTTGGACTTGTAAAGCGGCTTGTTAACGCCTGTCCGTGGCTTGAAACCGTGAAGCGGTCGGTCTGAATCGAAGGTGCGCGTATGGCCTTTGCCCGCGTCAAGACGCATTGGGCAAAGCTGGATGCCAAGAAGCTGATGACCGAGGGACCGCCAGAGGGCAAGGAGCATCATCGACCCGAGCTCTATTTTGACGGCGTCTTGGAGGGGTCCCGCCTTGTGGTGGAACAATGTTCGAAGGATATCATTTTCCCATGAGAACATTTGTATTATACTGTCCTGTAATATGGAGCAGTGATGTTATGTATTATAATGCTTATGATTTACATTTTACCTCCTGTGCGGCCGTTTATGAAATCTGAGGGTTGACCAGTCGTCGTCTTCTGCTCCCACGTAGATAGTAGGGGGGTGTTCGGGATAAATCTAAACACTCTTTACTCCACATTCTGGTCCATAAAGGAGGTGTTTAGCACGACGAACAAGGCAATCAGACTATGCGGCCTTTACCGCCCTCACTTACCCATAGGAGTTTGACAATTAAAAAGTTTGCCGAAGCCCCTGGTATTCGGAAGTCTGAACTAGGGGCGCTATACATGCCTAATCGGAGGGACCGATTCTTCGCACGAAGCGGAAAACATCTCTAACAATTTGGAACCTCTCGAACAGCTGACCGGCTCTCGCCGCATCATGACAGTCAGTTTTCAGCTTTCTCTACTAAGGTGCTCGTCCAGAAGAACTGGGACACAATCGCAGTAGTTCTCCCTTTACTACCCTAGTCGATATAGCGGAACATAAGGTAGTAAGCGCAGGATCCGGGCAACCCAACTATTGACCAAAGACATGATTCGGAGCCGATGCATATAACGCTATAAGTTCGGGGTGCCGAACTATACTATAAAAGTGTTCGGACTTTTTATTGCCGTAGTGTTGGGTGTAATGAAGCCCCTGGCGCAGTAATACGTACCATGGTGTATATGTGCAATAAGTAATATGTACAAAGGTGAGAAAATAGGAAAATTTGGTAATAAGCTGAGGCCACCATTCATTCACCATTGTGATGTAATTGGCACGTCGAGGCGTACTTTGTGCAAATAATGTGATAATCAAGTGAGGCTATTTATCATGCCGTAACCGAGGGCAGGCTGCATGAGGGTATGTAAAACAAGTATGGTGATCGTTAATAGAGACCACCTGGGGGTTCCTTTGTATGCCAGAGCTCCTTGCCTCCTTGGTGTGTTCCGCAAATGAGTCGTCCGCATAGACCTCGAAAAGAGAAAAAACTCGTAATAAAAAGCAAAAGTAAAGGCATGTGAATCCCGGTGTCGGTTGAGCCGCACAGTGGATTGCGGACAAGTTATGCCTCCATCGATTCCCATGGTGTTTTGAGTGCGTAGTTTATGTACGCGTGGTATTAGTGCCATTGCCTCATCGGGGCTGGGACAGAGGTCATATTGCTAATTCGGCTCTTGTCGAGCCGAGCTGTCCTGCTGCAGTGTGGTCCGGACCCTCTTGATGATGTCCAGGGGCTCGGCAGCCGGATTATAGTGCTGCTTGAGAAGGCCGCTTTGTACCTTTGGTGCTAGGGAGGTAGTGTGGTCCTCTGTACGGAGGGAGCGTTCTGTGTTTCCATTTGCTGTAATGATGCCACATGGGCAGGGCATCTTTAGCTTGTGATAAGCGTAATGTGGTACCGCATTGAATCTAGCGAATGTGGTTCGTCTGAGCATGGCGTGATAGCCGCTGTGAAATAGGACGATATCGAAGATTAGTTCTTCGCTTCGGAAGTTATCCGGGGAATCGAAGACCACCTCCAGCGTGATCAAGCCCGTACAACGGGCCTCTATGCCTGGTATAACTCCTTTAAAGGTAGTTATCGTGGGTTTGATTCATGAGGGATTAATGCCCATCTTGCGTACTGTATCCTGATAGAGCAGGTTGAGGCTGCTACCACCGTCCATTAGGACTCGTGTCATGTGAAATCCATTGATGATTGGGTTGAGTACCAATGCAGCCGAACCGCCATGACGGATGCTAGTTGCATGATCACGACGATCAAAGGTGATCGGGACTGACGACCATGGGTTAAATTTTGGGGCGACTGGCTCTACCGCGTAAACATCCCTAAGTGCGCGGTTGCGCTCCCTTTTGGGGATGTGTGTGGCGTATATCATGTTCACCGTTTTGACTTGAGGCGGGAATTTCTTCTGCCCCCCAGTGTTCGGCTGTCGGGGCTCCTCGTCTTTGTCCTCGCTCTGCGATTCCCCTTCCTTTCTTACGTTATTTATCTTGCTGGCTTGCTTAAAGACACGGCAATCTCTGTTAGTATGGTTGGCCGATTTATCTGGGGTGCCATGTATCTGGCATGGACGATCGAGTATGCAGTCCAAGCTGGATGGTCCTCCGCCATTCCCTTTATAGGGCTTCTTTCGCTGGCCAGACTTGTAGCCACTGAATCCGGCATGAATGGTAGTGTCATCGGTGTTATTTACATTGCTTCGACGTTCGTGTCTGTTGCGCCGGAGCTTGTCGGTGCTGTTTTTGGCCTCGGAGGGGCCTGTTTCGTTGGCTATGTTTGTACTGCGAGCCAGCCAACTATCCTCTCCCGCACAAAAGTGGGTCATAAGTGTCGTGACGGCTGCCATGGATCTCGGCTTTTCCTGGCCGAGGTGGCTGGCGATCCATTCGTTCCGGATGCTATGCTTAAAGGCCGCTAGGGCTTCAACATCAGGACAGTCGACGATCTGGTTCTTTTTGGTTAGGAACCTAGTCCCGAATTTTCTGGCTGATTCTCCAGATCGTTGAACTATGTGGCTTAAGTCATCAGCATCGGGTGGCCGGACATATGTACCTTGGAAGTTGTCAAGGAAGGCCTCTTCCAAGTCTTCCCAGCTGCCGATGGAGTTCTCAGGCAGACTATTTAGCCAGTGTTGAGCTGGTCCTTTGAGCTTTAATGGGAGGTATTTGATGGCATGGAGGTCATCTCCTCAGGACATATGTATGTGGAGAATGAAATCCTTGATCCATACTGCAGGATCGGTTGTGCCGCCGTATGATTTGATATTGACGGGCTTGAACCCCTCAGGGAATTCATGATCCAGTACTTCATCTATGAAGCAGAGCGGGTGTGCGGCGCCTCTATATCGGGCCGCATCGTGGTGGAGCTCTGAAGGAGTCCGTCTGCGGCATTCGACTCGAGCGTGGTTAGGTTTGTCACGTCTGAATAAGTAGCCGTCGTCGCACCTCGAGGCACGTCCTCGTGATTCGTAGATCGATCTAGTGTGTCCTGCTCTACTATCCAGGGTCTGTCGAAGGTCGTGCGTATGACTCCGGACTCTTCCGTCCCTATTTTGATGGGGTGGTGGGGCGGTCTGCTGTTCGGCCTGAGTTGCCACTTTATCTCGATCACGGGGTGGCCGTTCCGCCGCCCTGTCCCGATCACGTGGTGGTCGATCCGCATTACGCGAGGGATATACATGCTCCGGCGCCTCCTCATCGAATTGAGGTAGCAGTCTGCGTTTTGGGTAGCTCTTGGCTGGGCGGTTGAGGCCGTATTCCTCGGCTGTCAGGACATTGGTCCATCTGTCGACGAGCAGGTCTTGTTCAGCTTGAAGCTGCTGTTGTTTCTTTTTCAGGCTCCTTGCAGTGGCGATGAGCTGAAGCTTGAAGCGCTCTTGCTCGAGATAATCCTCAGGCACGATGAAGTCTTCGTTGTCGAGTCTTGTCTCCTCCTCGGAGGGCGGACGGTAACTATCATCCTCCGGGTCATCTTCTATATCCTGTTCGTCAGGGTTGTCTTGCCTGCTGTCGTGTTCCTGTTCGGATGTGGCCCCAGCGGGGTCTTCACTGTTTTCGGCGTCGCCCGGAGTACTATTTTCTCCGGTGCCAGTGTTGTCGTCCTTTGAGCGGCGGGGCTTGGGGCGGCGTTTGGGCCGCCGGCGCTTGGACTGTGTCTTGGAGGTTTTGTTCGCATCCGGCTCTTCTTTGTTGTCGCCAGATCCTTTAGGTGTATCAACCATGTACACGTCGTATGAAGAGGTGGCCGTCCAACGTCCAGTAAATAGCGGGTATTGGCCTTGCGCCTTGTCGGCATCGTCGTCCATACCATCGATGTCTTTGGAGCCATAGTCGAGCACGTCGGTTAAGTCATCGATGGTGGCTATGAGGTGGGTGGCGGGTGGGGAGCAAAATTCCTCATCATCCGTCTCTAGCTTGAACTGGATGTAGTTCGGCTGTGAGTCCTTTTCCAAGGACAATTTATTTAAAGATTTTAGCACGTCACCCAAAGGCAAGTGCTAGAAAACTTCAGTGGCGCTGAACTCAAAGATCAATAACCGATCTAGCTCGGTGTCCGTGGGCGTACATAGTCCGGAACTTATAGCCAGAACGAGTCTGAAGTTCCGTTAAAGAGAATATTGCGAGGCGTCGAGTCCATGTGCGGCTCCAATACCGCGGACTCCGAGGCCTCGGATGGCTCGATCTGCTTTGGCTCTAAGGTCATTGCAGTTGCAGGAACCATCTCCTGGGTGTGATCCGATGATAGATTTAAGTCACGTTCATCGGGATGAGGGGGAGCGATTGCCGCGGGCTCAAATCCACGGACATCCACGGCGTAGTTCAAGCTTCCAAATCCGACCTGATGGCCAGGGGCGTAGCTGTCGATCTGCTCCAGATGGCCAAGCGAGTTGGCCCGCGGTACGAAGCCACCGAATTTGAGGATCTGTCCGAGGAGGAAGGTTCCTCCTCGGGCAGCATCATTATTGACGATTGAGGGGGCCAACGAACCTTTTGTCGATGACACAGTGGAACTCTCAATGAAAGCAGCAATGTCGGTGTCAAAACCGGCGGATCTTGGGTAGGGGGTCCCGAACTGTGCGTCTAGGATCGATGGTAACAAGAGACGGGGGACACAGTGTTTACCCAGGTCCGGGCCCTCTCTATGGAGGTAAAACCCTACGTCCTGCTTGATTGATATTGACGAATATGAGTGTTACAAGAGTGGATCTACCACGAGATCGTAATGGATAAACCCTAAAAGTCTAGCCTATATGGGTATGGTAATGAGTATATGTGGTATCCTCTTCGAACTATCCCCTTCGGTTTATATAGACACCGAGGGGATCTAGGGTTTACATGGAGTCGGTTACATAAGAAGGAATCTTCGGTCGCCAAGCTTGCCTTCCACGCCAAGTAGAGTCCAATCCGGACACGGTGCAGTCTTCGGTCTTCACGTCTTCACAGACCATCAGTCCGGCCCAAAGGATAATAGGCCGGACGCCCGAGGACCCCTTAGTCCAGGACTCCCTCACATTGTGCAAGTTATTTTTCGGCACGCAAGTTTTGCCAAAAAATAGGGGGGCATGTGTTGACACCAGATTTTAGCATGGTCGTAAACATAATTAAGAAGGCCTCAAATAGAAAAGTGCTCAAAGTGATAATGTTCTGTATCGTCAAAAGGAGAAACTTTGATATTTGGGCCATAGTCATCCGGTCTCATCTCTTAGGCCGAAGTTGTGTTCGAAGTACTGAGATTTTGTATCCAGTAGACTATCCGGCTGATTATGCCCCCAAGATGGCCTCATATGAGAAAACTTTCTACACGAATTGTCTTCGTCTCATCGAAACTGATGGTTTTGATATAAACATTGTCCCAATCCGAGTTTGTATGCAATAATTAGAACCATCAGAATACAGCAATGTCACCAGGCAAAAAATGGCGTGCCCCACTAGACACCCTGTCTGATGGGTAGCGCGAATAATAGAATGTTTTCCGTGAGCGATTTGACTCTCAAGATGACCTCTGATCAAAAAACGTTCAACACAAAAGTTGTTTGTCTCGTCGAAACGTTCAAGATTTCTTTTGGTATTGTTTCCATCCAAGGTTGTTTACCACCTCAAACAATACCTGCAATGCGCCGCTAGTTTTAAACCGAACAGTCTTGGAAAGTTCGAACAAAACCAATCCAAAATTGACTAGGGTTTTGGATGTGAATCCAAGCCTTTTTCTTGCACGGTAAGTCCAGCCGCCTCTTATATACCTAAGGGGTGACGGTCGATTGATCAACACACAATCAAACAAACACATCTACTACTTTTTCGTGTTCATCTATCCCCTACCCTTGTATCTTTATGCTAGTTCTTCGTCGTTCTTCAGCAATGGAGGGCTGCGATTCCATGAGGCTCTAGGGCGGTCAGGTCGACCTAGGGCAGCCCATAGCCTCCGCGTTCCTAGATGGGTCCGTCCCGGGCGTGTGGGGTTTCGTGTCCTCAAAAGTGTCCACTGGATTGCTTGCGTACCGCGCTTCCGGACGGGTCTCCTTCGACGTGAGCTGCGGTGCATCACCCTCGGCGTTGAGGGTACACGGTGACTGGTGTTCGTGTGTGAACACATTTGCCTTCTATTCTCATAAGCCTTCAAATTCTACACATTGTACAACATTGATAATGAATATACTATCCAAAGAAAAATAAAACAGGGTGTCAACCTATTTGAATCAGGAAAGCATTACGAATTTTATTTTATGTGACCTCTGTCCGCATGGTAAGAACTTCTTTGAATTTGTTTGTTGCACTGATGAGGCGATTCTTTAGGTTGTCCACAATGGTAGTGGAAAGAACTGTTGTATCCTTGGAAAGACTGTCGCTCTCATTTTTTGAATTGCACGAAACATGTAAGTCTAGCATCATTATTAAAGCATTGATATCCTTCTTAACAACTGCAGTCAACTCTTGTATCTCTAAGGTAGGGTCATAAAAAACAGATGCCTTATTTGCCACATAGACCAGGATGTTTCTCCCATCTCCATGATAGTATCCTATGAATGCCATCAGATTCATGTCGTGTATTATTGAGAACCTGAACAAACTAATAACATCGGTTTATGTCAAGAATCATTCAAAACACTATATTCATTGTGTTGGCAAATTCCACATCTTCGTGGACCCTCTAAGCATTCATAAATAGAACCAAGAAGCTCCATGCAGTTATTAATACTATAAGCTAGATGAAAAGATAGTGTGCAGTATCCACATGCCCGGACCACTTAAAAGGTCACTGTAATGCACAATGCTTTACAAAAGAAAAAAACTGTAAGCATAGTTACCTTAGACTGCAATGAGAGCAAATGACAAAAAGTCAATGGTATATTACTCATACATCAAAGGAAAATCATGAAATAATTACTACCATATTGTGCTTATTAAAGATGAATAAATTTTGTGATGATGCAACTTGTGGTTAAAATAAGGACATTGGAAGTTTTTTGGTAGTGCGCTAAAAAATATCCCAATAATTGGGGCCTTTTGCTAATAGAAGACACTCTCAATATCAAATTCATCAGCACAATCACCCGAAGAACAAATCTGGTTTCATTGCCACTACATATTTTGATAGAGAATGTGAATGAGTCTAAAAGTCAATGGCAGAAGCCATAATTGAAAAGCAGGAAATAAATAGGTTGCAGAACCCACAACCAATCTTTGAGCATTCTTGTCCTTATCTTTGAGTGCTCTGCCTGATGCATTTCAAGACATAATCTTCCACAACCTCAAGATATCTGCTTGTCAATGACCATTGAGCATACCGAAACAAATAAATTTATGTGTAGTTCGGCAAAAAAAGGGATCTCTCTAAAAGAAAACTGACATCAGAAAAACACAAACCATGGCCATGGGGATGGGGAGTCAAATCTACTGCCCTGCTGTTCCTCAAGTTCCTTGGTCATGTACGACACCTTCATCCCTTGAAGAAGAAGAGAAACACAGATAGAGACTTGGAACAAGCAGAGTCAAATTGGAAGAGAAATGGATAAATCCAAAAGGGTTGGATTTGTGCATTTGCGTCAACCATGTACCCGGTGATGACCTCCTAGATGAAGTAGCCGGCCAGTGAGATGTGGTATGAAAACTTCTTCCTCAAGGATTTTCCTTGCAGAGTATAGACTAGTGTATCATGGACAAACAAATAATAAAAAAATAGAATTATGTCACTCCTTTGTAGAATGGCAAGGTAACTTGTTTAGTTAAAATTTGAATTAACCAGATATGTTTGAGATATGAAGTTAGTATGTGTATTAAAGGTGTACTAATATAGACAAATTTAATCAAGAACGGATGTTTAAATGGTGAATTGATGAAGAAAATTATCATATATCTGACAAATTAAATGTTGGAAGGATGACTAAACTTATAGCTTATATATCACAAAAATGAGCACAATATGCAATGCAAAAGATATAGTGTTCTGCAAATATTTGAAGGAAATAATACTATTTTTTGCCTGACTGAATTTACATCTATTATAATAAATAAAAATCCCAAACTACTTCTATATAGATGACAATGTGTGGAAAAGGGTTGCTATTTTTTACTTGTCAATTGATGAATACATATACACTATAATTGAAGGAATATAGTTGCCATGTCCTCCATCATGGTTCTACAAGCAGCAAGCCGAACCTCAACAATCAATGGGTTAGAAAAACACTAACAAAATTTAAGGGACATGGCTTAGACACAGTCTCCTTGTATTGTTTGGCTTTTGCATCCAAACTATTTGGGAAAACTTGCATTCTTATGGTTCCAAATAGCAGCTCAAAACCTATTCAATCTCCCCTTTGCAATTCCTGCACAGTTGATTTATAGCTACACAAAATAGCATATTTATGTCCTTACTACACTGGTGTAGAGACGTGCTATACAAATAGTTTTAACCCCCTTTGTGCGCCGGAGTTTTAAACCATCGCCTTGCTAGTGTGGGTCATAGGGGGGGTCCTTCCCACACGACCCAGAAACCGCTGGGGATAGGTCCTCCGGTCACACACGCTAGGCAAAATGAGCTCGTGTGCGATCGGGTGAGGCACCGGAGACAATTATGCAGGCCCAATCATTTTTGTTCATATGTGCATCCCACACAATGAATCCCAGAAAAATATTTTCATTAGTATGTATATCACACATGATTTTTTATGTGCAAATGTTTGTGCAAGGTGGCCTAACGCAAACATTTCTCTCGCCGAAGTCGTGTGTGATTCTTCATTGACCCAACACGCCTAATTTCTTGAAACCTTGTGGGTTGTTTGAGTTCATCGTCCACGGTGTTGTCTGAGAAACCGTCTGCAATGGAAAACCCCAATAAGCAGGCTAATTGGCCTATTACCAATAATCCATTTAGTAATCAAATCGATATCTCTTATGAAACACACTATATATTTCATATCCGTATTACGGCAACCAGGATTTCATAATTGAATTACATCTGATAGCTTCATCACTCAGTTACACAATATAGGCATATAGCTAGCTACGCCATTACACAACACCACAAATTTTCACAGGCAACATCAAAAACCTTTGGAAAGTAGCATCATACATGGTAAATAGACAGATGAATGTCATCTGGGAAACTGCATAAGCGTAAGGCACATATTGAGCCTTCAATGATGTTGAATGTCCTTGCAACTTTAGGCGAGTGGCTATGGATAATTGCCCGCCCAACCTTCGTCCTCTTGAGGAAGACTTTTATATTGTACTGTCGGTGTTGAATGGATACCTTCATCGCCTCTTGACCATGCATGTGGTTTGACAGGTAATCATCGGTGAAATGCTTTGGAAAGGACTGAAAACAAATATATGCATAAATAAATGTTCTAAATTTTGAAATGGCCCAAGGGAAAAAATAAGGTAAAAGAGTTAGTACCATTCTATAGTTGACCGGTGTCTTCTTCGTTGTGCAAACAAAGATCTTACTGTTATTCGTCGCAAGTTTCTTTATCCTAACAATCTTTTTGAGTTCTTGACTTGACTGATATTCATGGACATCTTATTTCCCCATATGCAAAATGGGTCGAACAGTGGGTCTAAACCTCTGACAACAAGACCTACATGTGCAAGACCAAATTGTTAAAAAACTAAATATTATAATGATTCATGCAACTACACAATAATGTGCTATTAGCCAAAGGACTATGCATGTGCAAACCTCGATGGTAAACCTCATTGTCTCCCATTTTGTCTCTACAACACATATAAGGCAGATCTTGATCGGGTTATCTGAGAGTTGGCATACTATTAGTAGAATATGCTAATGAAAAATAGACAAATTGCATATTCAACAGATTAACTCGACCTAGACCAACCTCATGCCATTGGCGATGAGGCGAATCACAGAGCAACCAAGCCGCTACACACCAACGCCGAAGACCTCTACAACACTATGAAGACCCAAGGATAACACAAACCTTGCTAAACAACTTGGAAATAGAGCAATTGTATATGTTTCTCATGTATTTAGTACAATCAAACTCGATTTATTTCTCACATGCATAACAATACAAACTATACCCATGACAAATGAACATCAGATTGCAGAATTGAGCCAAACAGTTAACTGGACAACGAAACAAATGAACCAAATAGTTAACTGGGCACCACATTGCACAAAAAACATGTACTAGAAGATAAGACAATTAATCAAACCAATAATGCTTGATAACTACTAGCAAATGAAGCAATTGTTGGACCAAACTGTTAACTGAACATTACATTTCAAAATATTAGATTGCATATTAACATTACAAGGGACAATTCACTACAAGGCACCAGCGGTGGCGTCGAGAAAATACTATGAGCTGTATTTTAAAGTAGCCAACCGCGTGGTGGCGTAGATGGTGGTATGGAAGGCGAGGTGCTCATCCAAGATCTGGCGGTCGGCATGCATGGCATCCATCGCGGCCTCATTCACCCGTGCGGCCGCGATTTGCGTCTCTGCTGCCAGATGCTCCTGAGCTCCTTGCTATACTGCGCAAAATGGTTGTGTGCGGCACTTATTTGGAGGACGGGGCAGTGATTTGGGCGGCAGGTGTCGCGCTGTTGGTCGGGGCATGTGGGATGGAGAAGGAGGAGGAGGATGGGGATGGGGTGTGGATTACTGACAATATCGACAAGGCCACGTAGCAATAAGAAGGGTCTGGTGAGAAGGAAGCGCTACAAATTAGCAGTGAAGGTTTGAACTTGGAAAGGAAGGAGGAACTATGGAAATGTGGCTTCTGGTTGGGAGAGGGGACGAGGAGCTAGATATTTCCGCGGTTGCCAAAAAAATTCGCTCGGTGCCGCGAGAAACTGGCGGAAATGTGGTTGAAGCGCGGGCGGTGGACTATAGGCAATGAAGCTTCCGACGTAAGGCATACAAGAGGGTGCACCAAGATATTTTATATCACATCGCACACGATTCTTGCTAGTAAACTGTTTGTGGTGTACACGATTTTTTCATTTTGATTTGAAAGACAATATTGTGTTATGGAGGGAAATGACGGTGTTTGAATTGCTAGAACATTTATCTGCAATGAACATGCAATTATATGAGTGTCGTGTTAAAATTTGGAATTATTCAGGGGTCGTTTGTCCTTTTTAATACATCGATTGAGTTTCTAGGCATTTAATGTGCATAATTCAAATTTGAACTATAAGCACATGCTCTAGTGCACTGAAATGATATGAAAAATCATATATGTGTCCTTGGTTGAATGCTTAGGTCCCATGCAAGAAATGAGAACGAATTTCAAACACCTTGGCATCATGGCTCGGCTGGAAACATTGAGATATTTGATTTTTTTTAAATTCCTGTAAATACAAAAATCGCCTGAAAATCATGAAACTTGGCACGTTATCATGAAATGGCACCAACATGCCGTGGTAGAAAAATTTCCCAATTTGGGACAAGTTTTTGTGTAAGCTTCTTACAAAACAGAGCTTCTCTCAAGAAGCCTCATAGTTCCGAGAGGGGATGTGACACCTTTGTGTGTGAAACGACATAGACCGCCTCATCCCGCCTTTTCTTATAGAGGCAACATAGACCAATAGGAGTATTGTGCTAATTTTAGGAATTAATCCGGGTTCATCTGGCCTTTTATACATTAACTGAGTTTTATAGGCATTTAATGTACATAATTCAAATGTGAACTACATGCACATTCTCCAGTGCACCGAAGCTGGTTGAAAAATCATATGTGTGTCTTTGAGTGAAAGTTTAGGTCCCATTCAAGAAATGGGAATGAATCTCAAACACCTCGTTATCATAGCTCAGCCAGAAACATTGAGAAACTTGGTTTTTAAATTCCTGTAAATCCAAAACTCGTCCGAAAATCATGAAACTTGGCATGGTCTCATGACATGGGACCAACATGCTGCGGTAAAAAAATTGTCTGATTTGGGACAAGTTTTGGTGTAAGCTTCCTACAAAACAAAGCTTCTCTCAAAAATCCTCGTGGTTCCGAGAGGGGACGTGTCACCTCTGTCTGCGAAACAACATAGACCGCCCTGTACCCCCTTCATTTTTTTACAAAGGCAACATAGACCAACAGGAGTTCCGTGCTAAACTTTGGAATTATTTAGGGTTCGTTTTGCCTTCTTATACATTATTTTAGTTTTCTAGGCATTTAACGTGCATAATTCAAATTTGAGTTACATGCACATGCTCCAGTGCACCAAAGCTGGTTGAAAAATCATATGTATGTCCTTGAGTGAAAGTTTAGGTCACATGCAAGAAATGGGAATGAATTTCAAATACCTCGGCAGCGTGGCTCAGCCAGAAACATTGAGAAAGTTGGTTTTTAAATTCCCATAAATCCAAAACTTGCCCAAAAATCATGAAACTTGGCATGGTCTCATGACATGGCACTAACATTCTGTGATAAAAATTTGTCTGATTTGGGACAAGTTTTGGTGTAAGATTCTTACAAAATGGAGCTTCTCTCAAGAAGCCTCGTGGTTCCGAGAGGGACGTGTCACCTCTGTGTGCGAAACGACATAGACCGCCTCTCTTCCTACCTTGATTTTTTACAAAGGCAACATAGACCAACAGGAGTTCTGTGGTGAATTTTGGAATTATTCAGGGTTCGTTTTGCCTTTTTATACATTATTTGAGTTTTCTACGCATTTAATGTGCATAATTCATATTTGAGATACATGAACATGCTCAAGTGCACCAAGATGTGTTGAAAAATCATATATGTCTCCTTGGGTGAATGTTTAGGTCCCATCCAAGAAATGGGATTGATTTTCAAATATCTGGGCGCCGTGGCTCGACCAGAAACATAGAGAAACTTGGTTTTTAAATTCTTGTGAATCCAAAACTCGCCTGAAAATCATGAAACTCACCATGTTGCCTTCACATGGTACCAACATGTTGTCGTAAATTTTTTGTCCAATTTGCGAAGGCACACACATTAGCAACCAACAAAGTCATTTTGGAACAAGTGTTGTCACGTTAAAATCGAAAACACAAGTATTATTGGAACCGTGAACGTTCTACTTACCGTTTATGTGCCGCCACACATCCCTTTTTTTATTGCCTAGGAGGTGCCATGCCGGGTAGCTATTTGAGTACGAGAGGCGTGCGATCAGACCCTTGCGTGTGCTTATCGAGAAGAGAGATCTTTGACCTCCATCCACTGCCCACCTCTTGCCCAACGTCTCCATTAATGGCGCCTGAGCCCCTGTTTTATGGTGTGGCTATGTCTCATCCGACTGAGATTTAAGAGAGAGAAAAGAAAATATGAAAAGAAAATTTGGCATGGATCTTGATGTAAGATCTGATGGACATATGTAGCATAGACTACGACTTATAGCAAGATTGATATGAATATAAGGACAATGACAGTGGATAATAATTGTCTTACATATTTAGGAAGATAATTAGAAATGCCACATGCGGCAACACCCGAAATACACAAGGGCAAAAGAAGAAGGAAGACGCAAACAACGATCTGGCTCGCTAATCTCCAATTTCTTGATGCGTTGTCGCAGGCCGCGGAGACTAGTTCTCACAGCGAGCGGCAATGATCTCTTTCATGTCCTCAACATGCTGCTTGGCAACATCCACGGGTTCCTCCACCAGCCTTTCGCGCTCGATGCGGAGCATGGCATTCTCGTCCATAAGTTTCTTGATGATGACGCTCATCCTCTTCAACAAGGCAATAGTCTCCTCGTGCTCCTTCGCCCTTCCGACGATCTTCGCCCTCGATGGGTCATGGTTGATGCGGAGCTTCGCCTTGTCCTTCCCTAGTCCCCGGATGATGCTGGTATCATTTTCGAACGAGGCATTCATCTTGTCCTGCAGCTTCATCCAGCCGGAGATCCACCATCAGGTCATCAAGCATAGCGCGCATGCGCCTGTGAAAGCCCTCGCTTGCCCACGAGACATTTTCCTAGGGTGCTGCGGCACAGGAGGACCTCTCTACTGCATCCACAGTGTGGCGGGACATCTCTGCTGCTTCTGCGGCATGGCCAGACCAGTCTGCTGCATCGACGGCGCGGCGGGACCTCTATGCTGCTTTGGCGGTGCGGCGGGACCTGTGCTGCTACGGCGGCGCAACGGGACTCATGACCCACAAGTATAGGGGATCAATTGTAGATCTTTTTGATAAGTAAGAGTGTTGAACCGAACGAGGAGCAGAAGGAAATGACAAGTGGTTTTTAGCAAGGTAATGTCTGCAAGTGCTGAAATTGTAAGTAGCAGAGTAGTTTGATAGCAAGATAATTTGTAATGAGCAGGAAACGATAGTAGTAACAAAAGTGCAGCAAGGTATCCCAATCCTTTTGAGGCAAAGGATAGGCCAAAATAGTCTCTTATGATAAGCAAAGCGTTCTTTAGGGTACACGGGAATTTCATCTAGTCAATTTCATCATGTTGGCTTAATTCATGTTTGGTACTTTGATAATTTGATATGTGGGTGGACCGGTGCTTAGGTGCTGTTATTACTTGAACAAACCTCCTACTTATGATTAACCCTCCCATAAGCATCCGCAACTACGATAAAAATATTAATAATAAATTCTAACCATAGCATTAAACTTTTGGATCCAATCGGTCCCTTACGGAATAGCGCATAAACTGGGTTTAAGCTTCTGTCACTCTCGCAACCCATCATCTAATTGCTACTGCACAATGCATTCCCTTAGGCCCAAATATGGTGAAGTGTCATGTAGTCGACGTTCACATGATACCACTAAGGGAATCACAACATGCATACTATCAAAATATCGAACACATATCAAGTTCACCTGATTACTTGCAACATGATTTCTCCCGTGACCTCAAGAACAAAAGTAACTACTCACAAATGATAATCATGATCAAGATCAGAGGGGTATTAAATTGCATATTGGATCTGAACATATAATGTTCCACCAAATAAACCATATAGTAATCAACTACAAGATGTAATCAACACTATTAGTCACCCACAAGCACCAATCTATAGTTCCAATAACAAGATTGAACACAAGAGATGAACTAGGGTTTGAGAGGATATGGTGATGTTGAAGATGTTGATGGAGATTGCCCTCCCCAAGATGGGAGAGTTGTTGGTGATGATGATGATGATGACGATGATTTCCCCCTCTAGGGGAAGTTCCCCCAGCGGAATCGCTCGCCGGAGGGCAAAAGTGCTCCTGCCCAAGTTCGGCCTCTAGGCGGCGGTGCTCCGTCCCGAAAGTCCTCTCCTTATTTTTACTAGGTCAAAATGACTTATATACCAGAAGATGGGCACCGGAGGTGGGCCTGGGTGAGCACAACCCACCAGGGCACGCCTGGGCTCCCTAGCGCGCCCAGGTGGGTTGTGCCCACCTGGTGGGCCCCCTTTGGTACTTATTGGCTCCAATATTCCTAATATATTCCATAAAAATTGTCCGTGAAGTTTCATCTCATTTGGAGTTGTGCCGAATAGGTGGACTGCTGTAGCTTTTCCAGGTCCAGATTTCCAGCTGCCAGAATTCTCCCTTTTTGTGTATACCTTGCATATTATGGGAGAAAAGGCATTAGCATTACTCCAAAAAGCATTATTATGGATAAAAACATTATAAATAGCAGTAAGAAAACATGATGCAAAATGGATGTATCAACTCCCTCAAGCGAAAACTGAAATCGAAAAACATGTCCACATGCTTTGAGAGAGAGGTGTCGATAAAAACAAAATACGGGAATAGAAGCATCATGTTGATTATTGTAACATCAACAAAATTAAACATAATACTTTTATCATATACTTCTCATGAATAAGTAACAATTCATCACATAATCAAAGTATAAAGCAAAAACTCTATTAAAAAGCAACAAACTATGTTCTCAGTGAACTTTGTAACTACAATTCATCATGTTTTCAGGAAGGGTCACGTATCGGAGCATTTATGCAAGTCCACATACTCAACCATCATATAGTCTTCTATGATTGCTAACACTCACCGCGTACACATGAGCAAAACGTTTCAACCGGACACGTAGGAAGATAGGGGCTTATAGTTTCGCCTCCCAACGTACTCAACTCAAGGGTGATGTCAACAATAATAACTCATGCTATCTATATTCAGCTAGACATATGTGCCTAGATCTTTCCTCACCATATGATGCTTGCCAAAGGAGAAAAATAAAAAGGAATAGAGGGAAAACTTTGACTCTTTGCATAAAAGTAAATACATAGAAGTAAAAGATAGGCCCTTCGCAGAGGGAAGCAGAGGTTGCCATGCGCTTATTTGTTTGTATGATCAACTCCTTAGTCCAAAAGAACGTGACATTACATTGCCCCTTGTGATAGCGACCTTTATTATGCAGTATGTCGCTTTTATTCTTCACCATCACAAGTTCGTGCAACGCTCAATTTTCTCTCACACTAAATGATCTCACACATTTAGAAGCAATTTTATTGCCTTTTTGCATCGATGACAACTTACTTGAGGGATCTTGCTCAATCCCTAGGTAGGTATGGTGGACACTTGAAGATAAGATGTGGGTTAAAGGGTTTTTGGATGCACAAGTAGTATCTTTACTTACTGCTGAATTTTTGGCTAGCAAAGATAGGGGGCAAGCATCACATGTTGAAGGATCTATGACAATATGACTTCTATGTGAATATAAACAAACATAAACCATTAAGTTGTCTTCCTTGTCCAACGTCAACAATTTTGGCATATAATATTTTGATGAGGGCTCACAATCACAAAAGATTTATAGGATAGTATATTTATATGTGAATCTTCTCTTCCCTTATTAATTCTTTCATGAGCTGCATCATTGACTAATGCTATGTTTGTCAATCTCTAATAAAAATTTCTACTCATACTTTTCCTTATGTGGTGTCATCACCTACCATAGGATTAGTATATGATCTTTTCATTATTTCTTTCCTTTCTTTTATTCTTTCTTATTTCTTTTCTTTTACCGCAACATGAAAGTAAAGAAAGAAAAAACTCAAACTAAACTTTATTATATAACTTGCACATGATTACAAGCATAGATCAATACACAAACACTCAAGGGAAAAAGGATTTAACTAACTTTTATTCATCTAAAGCAAAAAGATCAAACTAAAATAAGTAAAAGCAAAAGATAGTGGGATGATACGATACTGGGCACCTCCCCCAAGCTTGCACTACAAAAAAAGACACATCCGTGACATTTTGGGCCGAACGGATTTGTTTTTTGTCATGCTTATGACACTTCTACGACGAGAATTGTGATAAAACCCGGTATCATCATAGATGTGGTGGGCTCCTACTTCTATGACAAAAAAATCATGATAGAAAATGGGCTTTTTGTCCTGGGCGGGCTGGAGACGTAGCTGCATGACATTCTTTGGGCCATCCATGACGGAAAAAACCATGGTAGAAGCGAGGGCGAGGAAAATATCGGGGAGTTCCCAATTACAGTGGGTGGTCGGGGGCCGAGCGATGCACGTTTCTCTCGTACACATACACGCGTGTGTGCGAGGCGTTGCGCTCTAACTGAACCCAAGCGAGGCATTGGGCTCTAACTGAACCCGAGCGATTGCACTGGCTACGTTACTGAACCTGAGCGATCGATCCCTTGCTGTTAACTGAACCCGAGTGATTCCTTCCCTACTGCTGCTAACTGAAGCTGATCAAACCCTGTTGCCTCTTTCCCTTGATGAACAGTGAGCGTTGTTGGGGTGGTTTGGATGAACAGTTCCCAGTGGGGGGTTGGATGAACAGGACCCCGTGGTAGTAGAGGCCGTTGCCGCTGGATGAACATGACGCAAATCGATCGAGCCGGTTGGGGGTGGATGAACAGGACCCCGTGGAGGGCTGGATGAATAGGACGACCCCCTGGAGGGATGGTTGAGTAGTAGCCGGTGGAGGCCTCGATGAACAGTAGCCCGTGGAGTGGTGGTTGGACAGGACCCTATGGAGAGGGCTGGTTGAACAGTAGTCGGTGGAGGAGCGGTGGAGGCTGGATGAATAGGAGCCCGTGGATGAATAGTCGCAGGTGGAGGCTGGAGGAGGTCGACGGTGGATGAACAGTAGCCCGTGGAGGCAGTCGATGGTGGAGATGAACAGTATCCCGTGGAGTCCCGTTTTGCGGTACGCCACACCCCTCTCGATGAACAGGACCCCCGTTTCGACCGTAGCGCTCCAACACATGTTTGTTTCCTCCATTTTGTGGTACACCACACCCCTCCCGATCAACAGGACCCTGTTTCGACTATAGGAGATCCAAGAGAAGTCTATTTCCTCCGTTTTGTGGTACGCCAGACCCCTCCCGATGAACATGATCTCGTTTAGACCGTGGCCGCTCGAACACAAGGCCGTTTCCTCCTTTCTGCGGTATGCCAAGCCTCGTTTCGATCGGCTGTTCCGTCCAAGCCGGTTGGCTCCCGATGAACACGACATATTTTGTTGCCTCCCGATGAACACGACGCATTCCGTTGCCTCCCCATGAACATGACGACATAATTTCTCCGTTCCGACCTAGCCATGTACACGAGCCCTGGCCGTACATATGCGCGAGTAGACGTTCGAGACCCCGCCTGTATGTACGTATGTGGACATATTTACTTTCTTCCACCCTGGCCGCTGTACGTACGTGTACATGCTACGTGCACGCCTCTACTACGACACGTGTGTGCCTATACTACCACACGTGCCCTTCCTTACACGGCCACGGTTCATCGCTGCAGCCTGCAGACATACCGATTGTATGTACGTACACGTTCGTGACCAGAATGACAACGCTACATACGCTTCGACTAGGTGGGTCCCGACTGTCAGGCACTTCCTTGCGTGCGAAGATGTAGCTGGTGGGTCCTAGCAGTCAGGGGTCATTTTTTTGCCCCTAATATGGACGCACTTCCTTGCATGCGAAGATGTAGCTGGTGGGTCCCAGCAGTCAGGGGGAAATGTTTTTATCGCAAAATATGGTGGCCCATCTAGTGGGTCCCTGCTGTCAGGTTGAGGAATTATTATTTTGCACGTAATAAGGAGGCACTTCCTTGCTGCGGCCGTGGACCCAGTTGTCAGCCTCTCCACGTATAGTACTCTTCCGATGGAAGTCGTTCGTTGACCACATTGACCACGCCGCACCGAGAGCACCAAGGCGGTGGACAACGGCGAGGCCTAGGAAGGGGACGACGCGGAGCCGGGGAAGACGCAGCAGTGGATGCCCACGCGGAGAGGAGTACGAGGGTTCACTAGTTCGGCCGCGATGTGAGGTTGTCATCGCTGGAGGGCCTGTCCAGCGGTGGGAGTAGTAGGGGCGGTGAGGCCTCTGCGGTAGCACAGCCGGCCACAGGAGGCAAGAGCACGTGGTGGTTTGGACGGCTGGAGCAAGAAAATCAGAGGTTGTAGAAGAAGGACCATCATTGCATGTTAACAATCCAACGGTCACTTGCGTTAGAATCGTTTGTTGACTAAGTTGAGAAAGCCCTTCATCTGCATCAACTTAGTAGGCCCACAAGTCAGCCTCCCACTATGGTGGGTCCCAGCTAGCAGAGAGAAATATTCATTTTTTGCATAATAAGGAGGCACTTCCTTGTGTGCGAAGATATAGCTGGCGGGTCCGAGCTGTCAGTGGGAGTATTCATTCTTTTTGGTGTAATAAGGAGGTACTTTCTTGCGTGTGGCCATGGACCATGTGGGTCCCAACTGTTAGCCTCTCCATGTACATCCCTCTTCTTATGTTGTCGTTTGTTGACAACGGACCACGCCGTGTCGAGAACACCAGCGCGATGGACGACGGTGAGACCCAGGAAGGGAATGACCCGAAGGCAGTGAAGCCACATCAGTGGGGGGTGTGGGTGAGTAGAGGGATGGCCTGTCTAGCGTTGGGAGTAGTAGGGGCGGTGAGGCTTCCGCGGCATCACAATCGGCCACGGTAGGCAGGGGCATGCGGCACGACCACCGCTGGTTTGGGCGGTTGGAGCAAGAAGACTAGAGGTTCAAAAGGAACGACGATCGTTGGATGGACATCATACGGTCACCGTAGCTAGAATCGTTTATATTGACTAAGTTGACAAAGCCCTTGGTACGCGTCAACTTAGTAGGCCCACAGGTCAGCCTCTGAAACGGTGCGCCCTAGATGTCAGGGGAGGAATCATTTTTTGGGCAGCTGAAGCAATAGTATCCGAGATTGAAGAAGAAGCATGACAGCCGTTGGATGGATATCCAATGGACACTGTTGCTAGAACCATGTGTTGACTATAAGTTGACAAAGCCTTCCATACGTGTCAACTTAGTTTTTGTTTTTTTAGGGGACGCGTCAACTTAGTAATCCCACAAGTGTGTGGCAGAGAACATATAGTCCATTCGCGATTTGTAAGAATGTACAACCCATTTTTGAATTCTAATGGAATTTACTACTGCCCATTTACAGTTTGTTAAAAGTACATCCCATTTTCTAGCTAGGACAACGATTAATAATTTCAACCAACCGCTCAAAACAGAGTTCAATAAAATTTCCCACATTTTGATGGGATCCAAAATATTTTTATCCCGAAATTTCTATTCAGATTAAATATAATTTCAAAATAAATTTGTATTACATAAAAATCCAATGAAATAGTGCGCGCGCAGCAAGTAATGGAATTAAAAATTTCAAATTCCAAAAATAATATATTTTTAAAACTAATTACGTGTTTGGTGCATTTTTTTATAGTTACTACCCAGTTTTTATAATTACATCCCATTTATTATTTCTTAAATCCAATTTTCTTGTTAAGCCTAATGCATCCATCCTAGGAAAGATTTGCAGCCCAACGGGGCGGAGAATAATAAGTTGCCCCGGATATTGTGTACAACTGTCGGCCCAGTTGCATTGCTGATGTTGAAAAAAAAAGCATGTGTAGTACAGTACAACCTTACATGGCTACTCAGCCCACATTCAGCGACGCCGGAAAAGCCCAAACAAGGCTTTTGTACAACTTTTTGAAGTCACTAAGCTCAATTAATAACTTAAGAACAAGTTAGAGTACAGTGGAACCTAATTAAAAGTTGTCACGAGCGAAGAAATAATTCAACGGGTCCCACTTGTGCGTGTGTGCGTGTGTGTGTGTGTGTGTTTGTGTGTGTGTGTGTGTGAGACCCATTGGTCGATGCTCGTAAATACATCTTTCAGTCATATGCATTGATGATGCTCAGTAAAACTTATATAGTTGACACAATCATATAGAACATCATAGCACACTGAAATTGCATACAAATATTTCACCCAGGCGGCACAATCAGGGTGGAAACAGTGGATCGCTACGGGTAGGGCTATGTTGAAACCAATGAACTCGTACATAACGGTTCATTGTCTTTATCAATGACGGAGAAATATCTTGAATGTTGTGCAAAGAAAATAGACAGACAACACAATATATAAGTTCTGCTAGAACATTAAGTTGACGTACAACCCTTTCTAAAAAAGTTCAGGTAAAAACATAGAACATGTCACAATCAAATGTATTGGCACATCAGTGCTTCACACCCATAGCTCGGAGTAACTAGTATCTGACAAGATTCAGTTGTTACCTCAAATTAGAGCACATACAGGCAGCCAACCCTGCCTCTTCTCCCAAAGAAGCAGTGGCCTCCGCCGCGTGATGGAGTAGGCCCTGTGCCATCCATTGTTCCGATCAACATAGGGAAAGTCTGACGTTGACTCCTGTAATGGACGTCATCGACAGACCCGGGCACCAGCGGCGGCGGCGGCAGGACTTTGATTGATGGATTGACCACTTCTTCGACATGCATGAACACTCGATACAGGTACATCCCTAATGTGGTTCGTGGCGGCATTGGTGGCGACGAAGAGTACAACCCCGGTTCCTGCACTGGTATCTCAACACCAATCACCTTCGGTATGGTGGACGGCTTCTTCATCCATTCCATAACCGTCAGAGCCCAGCTGTCCAGAGGAACAAACATACTTACCAGCTCACCTCCAAGGTCGTTGATATGCTCATTCATGGACTCGCTGTTCCAAGCACGCCGAGGCATGTCGTGGAAGGTAAGCTTTGTTAAAAACTCAAGCTCAGAGGGCACCGATCCCCTTCCTGGGTGCCACCGATCAAAGCTCACCAGCGTGCCATCACAGAACAAATGCCGGGAAGATTCGAACACACAACTGCAGTCGAAAGTTGTCCGGAACCTGACGAAGAAATCAACCGGTAGTGGACAAACTTTGACAAGCAAGTCACTTATTTGGATGTCGTGCGCAATGCCAAGAGCTTTGACAAGGTCCTCCGACGTGACGTGAGGCCGGTCGCCGTTGATGGTTACCATCATCACTTTTCTGGCAAACTGGTCGTCAAGCGCCGCCATGCCACTGTTGAGCGATAGCACGCAGCGCCCGAAGGCAAGACGGACCTCGGGATCTCCAGCTCGGAGATCCGTGTTGACTGGCGACATGATAGTGCGCTTAAGTACAGGGAGTACATGAGGGGGATTTGGGGGAACTAAAGTAGGAATCGAGATTTCAGAGGTGGGGGAGGGGCGGGAGATTGGGGATGAAAAGGTAGCATGAATTCCGAACTCACGCCAATATGCTCTCGGCGCGCAAGCGCACGGAAACACCGGTGGCGCCCACATGTCGGCCAAAGAGTCCTAATTCTTCCGTTTTCTGAGAGCCCGACCTTTTTTAGGATCTTTTGAGAGCCCTACCCGAGAGTCATAATTGACCTATTTGGCATAGCATTACTATTCGACCCATATTCAACGACACCTCACTGGCTCAAACAAGTGTACATCATTCAGAAGACACTGAGCTCAAATTATAACTTGAAAAAGGGAGATATACTCTCAACACTGGAGAATGGTGATGCCCTTATTTAGCCCACTAGTAGTTTGAGACTATAAAAAGTTCGAAACAACGATATATAAAACATTCAAAGACTGGCTAGTGACTACTACTGACATAAATAGCAAGACATGATATTTCATAAGAAGTCTTGCTACACCACCAAAATGCACCCATCTGCAGCACTCAGACTCTCCTGATCTAGACGAGAATGACATTCTAAATAGAGGAAAGTATTACATAGTAAGAGTGAGATAGACGAGGATGACCAAATGACAAGGAATATGCATACCAAAAGAGAGAACTACCCATCCAGAACAAGCAGCAAAGACAACAAGTCATTCGAAGAGACGTGATCCAATACCATCATAATTTGCAGCCGCGCTTCAGCCACCAGTGATCCGGAGACACTAGTACTCCACCCTTTCGACGCAACAGCCCAATTAGCTATCAACTTGAAGGCTTGAACCACATCACTGCCTGTCGAACACGACACATCCACGGATCAAAGTTAATCCAGATGCCTTTGTCATTCTCACCATATTTTGGCTGCAGGTTGTATCGTTGACAATCAGGGGAGTTTGCTCCCGACCTCCTAGGGCTCGCTGTCGGTGCCAAAACCGGCGGATCTCGGGTAGGGGGTCCCGAACTGTGCGTCTAAGGTGGATGGTAACAGGAGGCGGGGGACACGATGTTTTACCCAGGTTCGGGCCCTCTTGATGGAGGTAAAACCCTATGTCCTGCTTGATTTATTCTTGATGATATGAGTATTACAAGAGTTGATCTACCACGAGACCGGAGAGGCTAAACCCTAGAAGTTAGCCTATGGTCTGATTGTATGTTGTCCTACGGACTAAAATCCTCCGGTTTATATACACACCGGAGGGGGCTCGGGTTACACAAGGTCGGTTATAAAGGAGGAAATATCCATATCCGTATTGCCTAGCTTGCCTTCAATGCCAAGTAGAGTCCCATCCAGACACGAGACGAAGTCTTCAATCTTCTATCCTCATAGTCCAACAGTCCGGCCAAAGGATATAGTCCGGCTGTCCGGAGACCCCCTAATCCAGGAATCCCTCAGTAGCCCCTAAACCAGATTTCAATGACGATGAGTCCGGCGCACAGTATTGTCTTCGGCATTGCAAGGCGGGTTCCTCCTCCGAATACACCACGGAAGAATTTGAATACAAGGATAGTGTCCGACCCTGCAAAATAAGTTCCACATACCACCGTAGAGAGTAATATTTCCACAAATCTAATCTGCTGACATGTTTCGGCAACATGACATCATGTCGTGGCCCGGTGATTATTCGAACCGTTTCTTCTAACCAGCCCCGCACATAACACGAGGCAGTATCTTGACACGTCTTGTCAAAGCAGAGATGGTGTCCCCCTTATTACGTGATTCTCATCAATACAGGCATGGGTAACCCAACCGCGCCATCAATTACGGTGCTTGGGGGATAAGCGAGTTTTACCAGGCTAGTGGGGGCGCATAGTTTTGGCCGCCCTTATAAGGGGATAGGGTTTAACCTTTCTCTACCCACGCCTTGTTCCTCCTTGCTCATCCATTCTTGCGCACTCGATCTCCAACGCCCAAGTCCACATCCTTCCCCTCAACCTTCTCCAAACATGTCCGTAGCGGGAGGCAAATGGATGGCTTCCTCCGTTACGGATGGGCACATCAAGAAGCTGCGCGGAGCCAGATACTAAGCCGTGAATATCGCGCATCGGCTGCCTGCTGCGGGGCAGATTGTTCCTACCCCGGAACCTCACGAGATGGTAGTTTTTCTCCACCACTTCCTCCGCGGACTGGGGTTTCCCCTCCATCCATTCGTCCGTGGTCTTATGTTATACTACGGGCTGGACTTTCATGATCTAGCCCCGAACTTCATCCTCAACATTTCGGCGTTCATCGTCGTGTGTGAGGCTTTCCTCCGCATCCGGCCCCACTTCGGCCTGTGGCTGAAGACTTTCAATATCAAGCCAAAGGTGGTGGGAGGCCAACAAGCAGAATGCGGCGGAGCCATGGTGGGCAAGATGCCCAATGTTATATGGCTTGAAGGCTCCCTCGTGGAGACATAAAGGGGTGGCAATCGGCGTGGTTCTACATCACTGAGCCGCGCGACACCAACTGGGTGGCGGCCCCCGAGTTTCGATTCAGATTCCCCACGCGGCTCACCTCCTGGAAAGAGAAGGGCCTATCCTGGGTTCATCGGTGGAGCTGGACGGACTCCAGAAATGTATCCGGAATATGGCAAGCAAGAAGCTCAAGCTTGTCAACATAGTCCAGGTCATGCTCATCCGCTGGATCCTCCCGTGTCAACAACAGGATTTCAACTTGTGGGAGTTCGACCCGGCCCAGCACCAGACTCTGAGCAAGCTCTTCGACATGACGCACAAGGACGTATGGAGGGTGCTGTTCAAGGGCGCCGAGGTCCCTCCCTCTCTCACCGAGGACCGCGGGGTAAGCGCAAAGCGCCTAGCGCATTTGGTGAGTTCTATACATCCGATAGGATATTTATTTCCCCTAGCTTAACCATGTGCGGGGTCTGAGCTCCATGCCTTTGACAAGACTAGGTGGAGACGTCGGGGCAGATTAACTATCCGGCCCCTCTGCCCGAAGACACCGCGGACGCTCTCCTGACGGAGATGCTGACTCCGACTCCTTACAAGGTGCCGGAGAAGACCAAGAAGGCCAAGGGAACCTGAAAGAGTTCCTGATGCCAGGTGTTATCGGACTCATCGTCCGATAACTCTGTGATGCACTCCTCCCCCAAGACGAGGAGGAATATGAAGATGCTCCCCCTTCAGTCGGGGGAGACAAGAAAAGGAAGGCCGCCCCGACCTGGGGGGCTGAAGGGTCCAAGAAGGGGAGGACCCTCCTTCCGGACTACTCCACCACCGCCGCTGAAGGCGAAGACGAGTGGCTGCTCAGGGCCAAGCCCCTGGCGAAGTCGTAAGTATTCAGATACCAGAGTAACTCATATCATACCTTTGTCGCACTTTTTCTCCTAACGCCGAATATGATTATGCAGACCGTCCCAAGCCTGTATCGACGTATCTTCGTCGGGCGACTCCTTGGACTCGTCGGATATGGATAGTGATCCGCTTCCGACCGCCACCTCCCCTTGCCCTACGGACAATGCCGAGGTATTGTCTCAAGTGGCACCGGGTCGAGGGGAGACAATCCCGGAGGCGATTCAAGGAGACCTTCCGGACTCCAGGAGCAGAGGGAGTAAGGGTTCCGAGGGCTCTGAATTCGGCCCTCAGCCGAACACCGTGCCAGAACCTCCAGTGGTTCCGGACTCGGGTAGGCAGCCTCCTTCCAAAAGGGGCAAGACGTCTGTGCCGGTAACCTCTGCCCATCCAGGGGCACCGGACAATCTGCTGGGAGCACTTCGCAGCACTTCCATCAACGAAGAGCACCACACTATTATGAGTGCAGTGATACAGAAGGTTCAGTCCGCCAAGAGCGGACTGATTGAAGCCTGTGCCAGCCTTCTAACAGGCTTTGAGGTAAGTATTTGAAATATAGGAAAAATATTACCGCATAGTCAGTAGCCCCTGATGCTCTGTTCGGTGTTCACAAAGAAAAGCCGAACAGAGGATCAAACAATATCGCAGGAGTCTAATATAAGTATGTCTATATGCGTATGCAGGCTTCGCTGCTGGCCTCTGCCGCACTGACTTTGGAGGTCGCCGCACTGAAGCAGGACCTCGAAGGGTCCAAGGAAGAGCTCGTCCTAGCCAAGAGGCAGCTCGAGGAGAACAAAGGTAAGTAGTACCTAGTCTATGGATATATAGAAAAAGAATGCGATTGCAAAATGACAGGATCATCGTAAATTTGCTAAGGGCCACGACCGAGGTGGCGACCCTGAAGCAAGCGCTATCCGAGGCCGAAAACAAAGCGGCCCAGGAGCGCACCAAGCGGGAAAAACAAGAGGCACGGGTGGGCGAGGTGCAGCAAGAGCTCCACGCTCTCGTGACGAAGCATGAGGTGTTGGAGCTTGACTTGAAGACGCGAGAGTCCGAGCTTGCCGCGGCCCTTGAGAGTGCAAAGAGTGCCAAGGCTGAAGCCCAAAAGGCTCTCTAGGAGATTGATGTGATGAAGAAGATAGCGGCGGGTAAGGCATTCTATATGCAAAGCAAGCATGTGAAAGTAGATTACTTGTTATTTACCCGAATCCGGAGCTCTCCAGGAGCATTCGCAGATTTGCCCCGCAGCGTGTCGGATGCCGCACAGTTTTACCAGGTCGAGGAGGGAAGCTCAACGGAGAAGCTGTTCTGTCTCAGTATACTGAGACCGAACACCCGATGCCTCTGAGCGACCAGCTGAAGCAACAGGTCGAGCTGCACAAGTCGGCCGAACAGGCCATGAAGGGCTTTATAGTCTGGATGTGGCCTGGTGACGCCCTTCCCAACAACTACTTCGGCCTGGTGAGGCGGCTTGTGGATGCCTGCCCACGGCTGGAACTCATCAAGCGGTCCGTCTGCATCGAAGGTGCACACCGGGCTTTCGCCCGTGCAAAGGTGCACTGGGCTAAGATGGACACCGTGAAGCTGGTGAAGGAAGGGCCGCCGCAGGGCAAGGAGCATCGCCACCCCGAGATGTATTATGAGGGTGTCCTGAAGGGTGCCCGTCTTGTGGCGTACGAGTGCGCGAAAGATGTAATATTTGAGTAAACTTGCTCGTGTAATCCTCTATTATGAAAACTTGTTCATATGTGCTATGCAACGCTTGTTTGAATTTAAAATATTGCCTTCTGTTCGGCTGTTTATCAAATCTGAGAGATGGCTAGTCGTCGGCTTCTGCCCCCACGCCACGAGTGCTGGGGTGTTCGGGATAAACCTGAGCACTCTTGTTCCCATTGTTGGGTCCTTCGAGGGAGGTGCTCAGCACAACGAACAAGGCAATCGGACTATAATGCGTTATCACTCTCACTTAGCCATAGAATTCTATAATTTTAAATTTCGGCGAAGCCCCTAGTATTCGGAACACCGAATTTGGGGCGCGATACACACCTTAAGCCGGACAGGGCCAACTCCTCGCTCTAAGCGGCATAAGTCCTTAGGGACTTCAAACCTCTCGAACAGCGACCAGTCTCACGCCTTATCATGACAGTCAGTTTTAGCTTTCTCTACCGAGGTGCTTAGCCCAGCAGAACCGGGGCACAATCGCAGTAGTCCTAGTGCTACCTTAGCCGATATAGCGGAACGTAAGGTACCAAAACATGGGAGCCGGGCAAACCCAACTGTCGGTGTACTAGAATAGGGGTACCCTAGTACCCCGAACTTGTGCACGGGCAGTTGCAGCACCCCGCGGCAAGGCTTGCCGGGCGAATGCCAAGATCCTCCGTGGTTCCCTTGGAGCCATTCAAGAACAAAGTATTTAAGCTCAGGAGACAAGGCCCCGGCAAGAGGAGCTTGCCGGGAAGGCCAACCAAGGCACTCCAAGGAACTTGCCGCGACGCGCCACGTGCTCCGGCAAGGCAACAAGGCCCCGGCAAGAGGAGCTTGCCGGGAAGACCAACCAAGGTACCTCGAGGCCTGGTGAGCGAGAAGCTTCCGGACCCGACAAGATAACAACAGTGGCAAGGCGCTTGCCACGGCAGGCGGCCACTCTGTGCCCACGCTCCAGCGCATCCACTAACGTGTCGCTCTAGGGGCCTCTCCAGGCGCGCGTGGCGGGAGGCTGTGCAGCCAGCGGTGCGCAGTGGCATGCGAAGCTGACAAGATCGCCATTGTGGCGAACGGTGGCGCCCCTAACGGTCCTTTTCTGCACTGTTTGGGCGACTCAGACGGGCATTTAATGCCCTTGTCCCCTGCCATCAGGGTTAGGTAGGGTGCACTGTACAAGCAACTGTACCAACCACCTCGCTTTTTACATTTGTACCCTTCTCTGCGTTGCCACCTGTCGGTGACCCCTTTAGCGTATAAAATGAGGCCCATGCGCAACGTAGAGGGGGTTCGCGAGGTTCGACTCGTTCGACTGGTTCGGAACCCAGAAAAACACTATGCTCTCTCTCTGGAGCAAGAACACAAGATAATCAAACAAGCAGCAGTAGGAGTGTTATCTCTCCGGAGAGCTCCGAAGCTGGGTAAATTGCTCGTGTGCTTCGCCTTGATCTGCTCTTCGTGTGATCTCCGCCCCCCGCCGAACCGAAAGGGGCTCGGTCCGCCGGCCCCATAGGTGTTCGTGGATCAGTTTCAGGGGGCGGAGATCACACGAAGAGCAGATCGAGGCGAAGCACACGAGCGGTTTACCCAGCTTCGGAGCTCTCCGGAGAGATAACACTCCTACTGCTGCTTGTTTGATTATCTTGTGTTCTTGCTCCAGAGAGAGAGCATAGTGTTTTTCTGGGTTCCGAACCAGTCGAACGAGTCGAACCTCGCGAACCCCCTCTACGTTGCTCATTGGCCTCCTTTTATACGCTAAAGGAGTCACCAACAGGTGGCAACGCAGAGAAGGGTACAAATGTAAAAAGCGAGGTGGTTGGTACAGTTGCTTGTACAGTGCACCCTACCTAACCCTGACGGCAGGGGACAAGGGCATTAAATGCCCGTCTGAGTCGCCCAAACAGTGCAGAAAAGGACCGTTAGGGGCGCCACCGTTCGCCACGATGGCGATCTTGTCAGCTTCGCATGCCACTGCGCACCGCTGGCTGCACAGCCTCCCGCCACGCGTGCCTGGAGAAGCCCCCAGAGCGACACGTTGGTGGATGCGCTGGAGCGTGGGCACAGAGTGGCCGCCTGCCGCGGCAAGCGCCTTGCCGCTGCTGTTATCTTGTCGGGTCCGGAAGCTTGTCGCTCACCGGGCCTCGAGGTACCATGGTTGGTCTTCCCGGCAAGCTCCTCTTGCCGGGGCCTTGTTGCCTTGCCGGAGCGCGTGGCGCGTCGCGGCAAGTTCCTTGGAGTGCCTTGGTTGGCCTTCCCGGCAAGCTCCTCTTGCCGGGGCCTTGTCTCCTGAGCTTAAATACTTTGTTCTTGAATGGCTCCAAGGGAACCATGGAGGATCTTGGCGTTCGCCCGGCAAGCCTTGCCGCGGGGTGCTGCAACTGCCCGTGCACAAGTTCGGGGTACTAGGGTACCCCTATTCTAGTACACCGACAGGAGCCCCCGGGCCTGGGCCAGACACGGTGCCGAGCGCTGTTGGGCCAGGCCCAAGACAGGGCACGGGCACACGCGGACTGGGCCACGCCGAATCTCGCTCCGTATTCACCGCGCTCTCCCCTAATGGCACGCGTTGAATGCGGCGTCATGGGAGAGATCGTGGGTGGTTCTTTATTCGGAAGGGCGAAACGTCCGCCCCGTCCCTCTTTATAAGCAGAGGAAATAGGGGCAGTTCGTTCCCCCTCGCTGGTTGCTACTACTCCATCTTCACGAACATCCGCCGCTCCCCCCCCCTTCTTCTCGAAGCCGAGAGAGCAGCGCTCCGCCCCCCATTGCCACCAGCATCACCAACGCCGTCGACCTCCCCCACCACCTCCGCCATGGCTCCGAAAGCCGACAAGGGAAAGGGCGTGAAGTCGGCTGAGGCGCAGCGGCTCGCGGCGCTGCGGAAGGAGCGGGCGATCTTCTCCCCCCAGCTCGGCGCGAAGGAGCTGAGGGAGTACTTTCGCCACCGTTGGAGCAAACGGGTGGTGGAATGGACGCCGTCGGAAGAATGGACGTCGACGAGGAAGCTTATGATGCTGCCAGGTCCAAGGACAAGGCTGCACAAACCTCGGCGACTTTACATGTTCCGCGCCACTCTCAGGAGGCGCAAGACCAACAGCGTCATGACACTCGCAGTGCCATACGCATGATAGGCCAAGACCAAGCTGGTGGATCTCGGGGCGCTCAAGACCAGCATGCGCGCCAGCGTGCTGGCACGAGCGGGGCACGGTCGCCTGGACGGGATACTGCTCCTTCTAACATATTTAGAAGTCCGAGCACGTCCCGCTCCTCGCGCCGTCTGCCACTGCCACCCACCACTCCAGCAGAAGCTTTGGCGCGAGCTCAACTGGTCCTAGATTACCCTCCGACGTCGGACAAGATCGACGAAAGGAGGGCCACCATTCAGAGTCTCATCGGCTACGCCAACGGCGACACTCCACGGCGGCCGAGCACGTCGCCGCCGCGGCAGGGTTGCCGGACGCGAGCCGGTGGCGACGGAACGGGTGGAGGTGCAACTACCATGCAATCACCACCCTGAAGGCCAAGATCGCCGACTCGCCGGATCCACCTTGATAGCGACTCCACCGCATCGTCGGATTCACGAGCTCGTCGCGATCAGCACCAAGTTTTTCATGATCGACAACAAGAAGACGCTCGAACTCGCATCGAGCGCCGAAGAGAAGCGCGATGTCAATCCGACAAGCGCGCTGGGCCCTCTGTTGACATGCATGCGCCAGGGGAACCAGGCGATCTGCCGTACGCGGTAGGTTGCCCTGCGTTCACTCGTGATCTGCAGCAAGTCTAGTGGCCCAGCATGAAGAACTTCAAGCCAGACGTACCGGAGAAGTACGACGGCAAGACGCATCCATCGGAGTTCCTCAGCATCTACAGCATCTACAGCATCTACACTTGTCGCACCTAAGCCGCAAGAGAAGTTGCTGCTGTATATAGCGGCAACCAATCAAGTGGTTAGTGCTGCGTTAGTAGTGGAGAGGGAGGCAGATGATGAGCCAGCAACCACGGCAGATGCATCCAGCGACAAGCAGGGGGCTTTGCCGACAAGCTCTGGTCCCGACAGAGATGAATCTGCGCAGGAGCATGATAAGATGCAGAAGAGAATGGTGCAGCGTCCAGTTTACTTTGTTAGTTCCCTTCTACAGGGGGCTAGATCAAGGTACCCTGGTGTGCAGAAGTTGCTTTTCGGCCTCCTCATGGCCTCGAGAAAGCTGTGCCATTACTTCCAAGCACATGAGATCACAGTCGTCACTCGCTTTCCGCTGAAGAGGATACTGCAAAATCCAGAAGCGACAGGCAGGATTGTCGAGTGGGCGCTGGAACTGTCAAGCTCTAGCCTCAAGTTTGAGAGCACTTCAACTATCCAAAGCAGAGCATTGGCAGAGTTCATAGGAGAATGGACGCCAACACCAGATGAAGAAATTCCAGAGACGAGCATCCCCGTCAAAGAGGCAAGCAAAGAGTGGCTGATGTACTATGATGGTGCCTTCTCGCTGCAAGGCGCCGGTGCGGGCGTGCTGCTTGTCGCGCCCACCAGAGAGCACCTCAAGTACGAAGTCCAGATGCACTTTCCCAAGGAGCAAGCAACCAACAATACTGCAGAGTATGAAGGATTGCTTGCCGGTCTCAGAATCGCAGCAGACCTTGGGATCAAGAAGCTCATTGTCAGGGGTGACTCACAGCTTGTCGTCCGCCAAGTGAACAAGAACTACCAGAGTCCATTGATGGAAGCATATGTTGATGAAGTGAGGAAGCTAGAAGAGCATTTTGACGGCCTACAGATGGAGCATATCCCAAGAGCTCAGAATGACATTGCTGATGCCTGTCAAAGTGCGCCGCACTAAAGTTACCTGTGGAACCAGGGATCTTTGTGCTCAAGTTGACTCAACCATCCGTAACACCATCAACTGGACAAAGCAAGAAGAGGAAGTTTGTTTCTGGTGACTACTTTCTGGCAGAGCTCCCCGAAGCCGCCGCCAAGAAAGTCCCCAAGATCAACACCAAGGATGCTGAGGGGCAGTCTGCTCCGGCAAGCCTTATGGTTTGTTCCGTTGAAGCAGACGCTCCCGACAAGTTTTGCTCCGGCAAGCTTGCCGGGGAACATCAAGCTCCGGCAGGGCTGCAAGTCCTTGCCGTAGAAGCGGATGTTCCCGCAGCAGCAGATGTGCCTTTAGTCCTTGTTGTCGAGCCACAAGCTCCAGCATGGGCACAACAGATTGTCCATTTCCTTCAGACAGGAGAACTTCCCGAAGAGCAAGAAGAAGCGGAAAAAGTAGCCCGACAGTCAAGTATGTACCAGTTTGTCGATAGCATACTGTACAGAAGAAGACTCAACGGTGTGAAATTGAAGTGTATTTGCCGGGAAGATGGACAAAAGCTGTTGGCAGAGATACATGGAGGCATATGTGGCCACCACATTGGCGCAAGAGCACTTGCCGGCAAAGCTTTCCGGCAAGGTTTCTTTTGGCCGACAGCCCTCCAGGATGCAACTACACAAGTAACCAAGTGTGAAGCGTGTCAGTTCCATTCCAAACAGATACACCAGCCAGCTCAAGCTCTCCAGACGATCCCTTTATCCTGGCCATTTTCGGTCTGGGGGCTCGATATCCTCGGCCCTTTCCCTCGAGCTGTTGGGGGCTTTGAGTACTTGTACGTCGCAATCGACAAGTTCACAAAGTGGCCGGAAGTGCAGCCAGTGAGGAAGGTGACAGCACAGTCAGCAGTCAAGTTCTTCAGGTCAATTGTTTGCCGTTTTGGGATCCCTAACAGGATCATCACCGACAACGGCACGCAATTCACGAGCCGCACCTTCATGCAGTACGTCCAAGACCTTGGCGCCAAGGTCTGCTTCGCTTTTGTTGCTCATCCGAGAAGCAACGGTCAAGCAGAGAGGGCAAATGCTGAAGTGCTGCGCGGGCTCAAGACCAGAACTTTCGACAGGCTGCGCAAGTGCGGAAGAAACTGGATCGAGGAGCTGCCGGTGGTTCTTTGGTCGATCAGAACGATGCCAAATCGAGCCACTGGCCAGACGCCTTTTGCTCTAGTCTATGGAGCACAGGCAGTTCTCCCCACGGAACTCGTATACGGATCGCCTCGAGTGCTCGCTTATGATGAGCTTGAGCAAGAACAGCTGCGACAAGATGACACGCTGCTCCTTGAGGAAGATCGTCTTCAGGCTGCTGTACGAGCTGCTCGATACCAGCAAGCTTTGCGCCGCTACCATAGCCGCAAAGTTAAGGCCAGAAGCTTCGAGGAAGGCGACCTTGTTCTTCGGCGCGTTCAGTCCGCCAAGAATTCCAACAAGTTGACGCCGAAGTGGGAAGGCCCTTATCGGGTGAAACGAGTCACTAGGCCCGGCGCTGTCCGCCTTGAGACCGAAGATGGCATTCCGGTGAGCAACTCCTGGAACATAGAACATCTTCGTAAGTTTTTCCCATAGGTCACGGTTGCCGGAACCCGTTCCGGCAACCACCTTTTGTACAAGTCTTGCCGCTGTTGCATATAATCCTTTGTACAAAGCCGGGCGCAGATCCCGTGCATAAGTAAAACCCCATGTGCTCCGCACAACTTGTCCATTTCATGCATTAGTTTCTTTCTTGCATGCGTTATCTGACACTTTGTGCAGCACCTAGATCCGGTAAGCAATAACGAGCCGAAGGGCTCCATATCATTATTTTCTCTTCTTTCTTTTTTTTAACAAAGGAAAAGAA
>NC_041392.1:418977704-419108402 GCF_002162155.2 Triticum dicoccoides | reverse complement strand
TTTTCAACAAAGGAAAAGAAGGTTCCCTCGCACACAAGTTTGCCGGGGGGGAAGGAGAAGATTGTGGTATGGACCAGGCGTCGTTCAAGCAAAGTTTTGCCTTGCCGGGAAGCAAACGACAGAAAAGATAAGTTGCCAAAGTTTGAGCAATCAGTTTTTAAATTTTTGAGTTATCTTCCTCGAACGACCCTGCTTTGTATGGAAAACCTGTGCGCGGAGGAACCAACTCGTGGCTAGTTGCGCCCTTACTTTGTTTCGAGTCCGCTCAACAACTTAAGTGTGCTGCATCTAGTCGCGACAAGGTTTCTTGTCGGAAGCAGCACCACCAGCAGGCTGCTGACGTTCCGCACTCAGCGCTCGCGACTCGGGTGCCTGCGCCGACAAGTTCCCTAGAAGCGTAGGGTAAAAACATACAAAGGAAGGAATCTAGTAGAGGAAATAACATAGCAATTGATAACAGAAATAAAGTTATATGACAAGATAACTTGTCGCAGCTCTAACAGACTGTTTTCATAACATGATTAGCAGCGACAAGGGAAAAGAAGAAATGGGCGGCCTAGTCTACGCGATCGCCCGCAACCCTCTTGATCTCGCTCACCTTGTCCACAATGGGTGCGACAAGGACCTTGAGTGCGTCCCAATCGGCGTCTGGCGGCAAGGACTTGAGGACGTTGGTGAAGCTGAGGCCTGGATTGCGGAAGGCCACCTTCATCAGCACCTTCTGGAGAACCCCGGTGCAGATTCTGCGCGACTCGTCGGCCAGCTGCTTTGGGATCCTCTCCCGGAGCTGCTGGAGTGCCGTCGCCACGACCTTGAAGAACAGGCTGAGCTTGGCACTGGGTTGGAGATTCTCGTCGGAGGGATACCCAAAGTCCTCCATCCCCAGCTGCACCAGCTCCTCGTCGATGACTGCGGCAATATTCACCAGACCCTCGGTCCAGTGCTCCACAGTATCTCTGAATGAGTTCTGGGTAACTGCGATGCTCTCCAGCAGTGCCTTGTCAGCCTTGACCTTCTCCGACAAGGTCTTCTCCCGCTCCTTGGCGTCGTCCAGCGTCTGCGTCAGCGTGGCCAGCTTCAACTCCAGGTCTGCATTGGAATCCTTAGCGGCGCTGAGCTCCTTGCCCCTCTCAGCGAGAAGACCTTGCAGCTCACCGTGGGCGGCAGCATCCTTCTCACGCTCACGCTTGAGCGCGGCAAGCTCCTCGCCGCTCTTCCCGATGTTGGCCTCCAGCTGCGCCACCTTCTCCTCCAGCTCTTTCTTGGCGGCCTCTGCGGTTGCGGAAGCGTCCTTTGCTTCCTTGAGCGCCCCGCCAAGTGCTTGCTCGCGCTCGGCGAGCTCCTCCTCGTAGCTGTCGAGGTTGGCCTTCCGCTGCACCAATTCGCCTTCTCGCGCGGACTGCTTCTCGGCGGCTAGCCTTTGTTCCTCCTCAGCTTCGGCCTTCTCGAGAAGGAAGGCCATGCGCTCCTCGGCGAGTCGCTCCCGCTCCTGTGCCAGGGACCGGAGAGCTTCTTGATTGTGGCCCCGGAGCTCCTCCGCGCGCTTCTCCATATCAAGTCCCGCCTTCGCGACAAGCGCTTCCCGGGAAGCCAACTTGGCTTGCCGTGCACGGTAGAGTGACAGCAGCTTCCGCAGCAGCTACTCTTCCTCAGGCAAGCCACTGCTGCTGCTGGGCGCGTCGACCAACGACAGTCCAGCGGAGGCGAGCACCTCCTCATTGAAAGTTTCCCCCTCGACCGGCGCCCTGGAGCTCGACGCCCAGGGTAGCTTGATGAAGATATCGTCGCCGGCCTTCAAGTAGGCGCCGGGCTGGCGCTCCTCGGAGCCCGGCTCCGTAGCAGCGGCAGAGGGATCGGCGGTCGGCGCAGCACCTAGCGCTCCTGCGGCCTCAGGGTCGTCAGTGCGATCGCCCGACCCCTCGCCGGCTTCTGCGGCGGCAGCCTTGGCGGCCTCCTCGCCGGCGGTCTCATCAGCACCGGCCCCTTCTTTGTTGGTGGCGGCGTCGTCAGTGCTGCCATGCGCGCCTTCCTCGCCGGCGCCCTCTGTCTCCATTGGCTCAGCAGCAGATGGGTCTGAAGAACGAAGAAGGGAGAAAAATCAATCAAAAATCCAAGAGAAGAAAATCAGAAGAAGAAGAACCCAAGGGAAAGTTTTTGGACAAGTGAATTACCTGTGCCAAGATCTGCAGTTGCGGTCTCAGCCGTCGCAGGATCGACGGTGCTGTCCCTTGCCGGAGAACTGCCCCTTGCCGGAGAGTTCTCCCTTGCCGGAGAGCGCTCCCTTGCCGGAGACTCCTCCCTTGGCGGCGTAGTCGAAGCAGATGGCACTTCGGGACCAGCTTCCGGGCGCTCCTGATATGGCTGCTCTGCTCCTACACAAATCAATAAGCAAGATATCAACAAAGGAAAAAGCACTCATGCGCGCCTGACAGCATAAAGCTAACTATGAACTTACGCTTGGGGCTGTGCTGGGGGCTGCTTTGAGGAGTGGTTGCCGGGTCCGTCAAGGTGGTCTCGGACCCACCCCCTGCTGACACGGTGGGGTCATCTTCGATGACAATCACCGCGGCCTTGGCCCTCTTCGCCGCTCTCTGGGCCAGCGTCCTGAAAAGAAAGGAGTTCAGATTGAAGCAAGTTAGATACAAGATAAAAACAACAAGATTGAAGAACTACAAGAGCACCAAAGAAACTTACTCTTCTTCCTCCTCATCGGAGCTGAACGCGGAAAGATCGAAGTCCGGCTCCCCTCCGGTGCAGCGAGGCGGAGGAGTAGGATCCCTTGCCCGCTTGGCGGGGGTGGTGGCGGTGGCCCGGGAAGATCCCGCTCCAGTTGCAACTGCTGCGTGAGGCGCTCCCACGGCAACTTTGCTTGCCGCGGTAGAGCGTGTCGCACGGCTCGGCGGCTGTTGAATCGGCTGCCGCCCCGCTACGTCCGTGGCCCTGCGAAGACGCCTTCTTGGTGGGACCGAGGGCTCCGCCTGCGGCAAGCTTTCTGAAGGCTCGGGCTCTTCCTCGCCGGCCTCGCTCGGCTCAGCTTCAGAGCCGGCAGGCTCTTCCTCGCCAATGAACTCCGCGCGCTCGGCGAGGTTTGCCGCCTCTGTCGCCTCCGCCTCCTCCACAGTGAACTCGAACGCACCTGCGGCAGCTGCGGCCGCAGCCTCTTCCGCCCTAGTGGCGATGCGCTGCAGCTCCTCGTCGGTGGTGTCATCGCGGACCGGCACTTCTTCCAAGTTGTCGAAGAACGCTTGCATGACGTCATCCGCAGGCTCTTGCCAAGTTGGAACGATTCCGTGTGAATCGCACAACGGCATCATGGCGCGGATCCGGTCAAGCGAAGAATTATTGCACAATGGAACGATGCCCCTCGCCAGCGTGAATGGGTGCTGGGGATCGCGTTTGAACAACTCCAGGAGCATTGCATCCAGCTCCAAGACGGTGAAGTTGTAGTTGAGGCCCGGCCGCAGCCTCATGATGTCCGCCGAGTTCTTGAATTCCCAGGCGGGCCTCCCCCTCTCCTGCAGGGGGGTGATGCGGCGGCGGAGGAAATCTGCGCCTACAACGCCTACAGTGAGCCTGGCAAGCCTGAGGCGAAGGATCCTAGTAATGGCGATCTTCAGCCTCTCGTCTTCCGGGGCCACGTTGCTCCAGTCATTGCCGCGCACTATTGGAGCTTGGCGCACGGCGGTGAAGGGCTGCGGATTCATCTCGACGATCCAGCACCACTCCGCTCTCCACTCCTCCCACTTGCTGCGAAGCTCACCCTCCAAGTACGCCTCCTTCTTGCCGACTCTCGAGATCCAGGTGATCCCTCCGGCAAGCGGCTCTCCTCTCTCTACCTGAGGCATGAAGAAGTGGCGTAAAAGGGCAACATTGGGGTGGACTCCGACAAAGTTTTCGCACAAATGTGCGAAAACTGCCATGGTCAGAACGGCGTTGGGGGTGAAATCAAGGAGGCGGAGGCCGTAGGTGTTCATGATATCGCAGAAGAACTCCGAGAAGGGCGGGGCAGAGCCCGCAATAGAAGAACAGCGCGAAGAATGGGTACCCGTTTGGAGCCAGTTCCGAAGCAGCGGCTGGGAGTACCCTCGTGCGCGGATGCGCCCGCGTCTCTGTCACCCAAAAGAGGTAGAAGTACTCCCTCAGCTCCTTCGCGCCGAGCTGGGGGGAGAAGATCGCCCGCTCCTTCCGCAGCGCCGCGAGCCGCTGCGCCTCGGCCGACTTCACGCCCTTTCCCTTGTCTGCTTTCGGAGCCATGGCGGAGGTGGTGGGGGAGGTCCACGGCGTTGGTGATGCTGGTGGCAATGGGGGGCGGAGCGCTGCTCTCTCGGCTTCGAGAAGAAGGGGGGAGCGGCGGAGGTTCGTGAAGATGGAGTAGTAGCAACCAGCGAGGGGGAACGAACTGCCCCTGTTTCCTCTGCTTATAAAGAGGGACGGGGCGGACGTTTCGCCCTTCCGAATAAAGAACCACCCACGATCTCTCCCACGACGCCGCATTCAACGCGTGCCGTTAGGGGAGAGCGCGGTGGATACGGAGCGAGATTCGGCGTGGCCCAGTCCGCATGTGCCCGTGCCCTGTCTTGGGCCTGCCCAACAGCACTCGGCACCGTGTCTGGCCCAGGCCTGGGGGCTCCTGTCGGTGTACTAGAATAGGGGTACCCTAGTACCCCGAACTTGTGCACGGGCAGTTGCAGCACCCCGCGGCAAGGCTTGCCGGGCGAATGCCAAGATCCTCCGTGGTTCCCTTGGAGCCATTCAAGAACAAAGTATTTAAGCTCAGGAGACAAGGCCCCGGCAAGAGGATCTTGCTGGGAAGGCCAACCAAGGCACTCCAAGGAACTTGTCGCGACGCGCCACGCGCTCCGGCAAGGCAACAAGGCCCCGGCAAGAGGAGCTTGCCGGGAAGACCAACCAAGGTACCTCGAGGCCCGGTGAGCGACAAGCTTCCCGACCCGACAAGATAACAGCAGCGACGAGGCGCTTGCCGTGGCAGGCGGCCACTCTGTGCCCACGCTCCAGCACATCCACCAACGTGTCGCTCTGGGGGCCTCTCCAGGCGCGTGTGGTGGGAGGCTGTGCAGCCAGCGGTGCGCAGTGGCATGCGAAGCTGACAAGATCGCCATCGTGGCGAACGGTGGCGCCCCTAACGGTCCTTTTCTGCATTGTTTGGGCGACTCAGACGGGCATTTAATGCCCTTGTCCCCTGCCGTCAGGGTAAGGTAGGGTGCACTGTACAAGCAACTGTACCAACCACCTCGCTTTTTACATTTGTACCCTTCTCTGCGTTGCCACCTGTCGGTGACCCCTTTAGCGTATAAAAGGAGGCCCATGCGCAACGTAGAGGGGGTTCACGAGGTTCGACTCGTTCGGCTGGTTCGGAACCCAGAAAAACACTACGTTCTCTCTCTGGAGCAAGAACACAAGATAATCAAACAAGCAGCAGTAGGAGTGTTATCTCTCCGGAGAGCTCCGAAGCTGGGTAAACCGCTCGTGTGCTTCGCCTCAATCTGCTCTTCGTGTGATCTCCGCCCCCCGCCGAACCGAAAGGGGCTCAGTCCGCCGGCCCCATAGGTGTTCATGGATCAGTTTCCCCGACACCAACTATTGACCCAAGACATGATTCGGAGCTGATGCATATAATGCTATAAGTTCGGGGTGCCGCACTGTCGAAAGTGTTCGGACTTCTCACGCCGTATTATGGGGTATGCTTAAGCCCCTAGCGTATTGGCCGTACCAGAGTGTACGGGTGCTAGATGTCATGAATGAACATATATATATAGAAAGGAAGAATGCAATAATAGTCTTAATGCTATGCATTGTTTATTCAAAAAGGTGCATTAAAGCAGAATGATACAAGTAGTGTGATAAGCAAAAAGTAGGACTGTTTGACATGTCCCTTCCAAGGGCAAGCTGAGAATAGTATTAAAGAAAATATTTTACTCGTTATCGTAATCCACCTGGGAGTTCCGTGGTGTGACGTAGCTTTCTGCCTCCTTGGTTGTTGCATCATGTGTTCGGCAATCATGCTGCCGGACAGGGTTTCTAGTGATTAAAGTCCTGAAAGAGAAAAATAACAAAGCGGGAAGCCCCTAGTGCGGTTTAAGCCGCGACTTGGAGCATGCCGCAGTCGTGCTCCCCTCCCCGCCTATGCCCATGGTATTTTTAATGCGTAATTGTGTACACGTGGCACAGATTTCGCCATTTGGCTGGGATGGGGTGGGGGCCGCATTGCTATGCGAGCTCGGAACGTGCCAGGCGGTCCTGTTGCCAATTACTCCGGGCGCGCTTGATGGTGTCCGGGTCCTTAATCGCCGAACTAGTGGATTGTCTTAAGAGGCTGCTTTGCGCTTCTGCTGCGAGGGCCATAGTGTGCTCCTCCATGCGGAGAGAGCGCTCTGTGTTTCCATTGACTGTGATGACCCCCCGAGGTCCTGGCATCTTGAGCTTAAGATATGCATAATGCGGTACCGCATTGAATCTCGCAAATGCGGTTCGCCCGAGCAGTGCATGGTATCCACTGCGGAACGGGACTATGTCGAAGATTAACTCTTTGCTTCGGAAGTTATCCGGAGATCCGAAGACCACTTCCAGTGTTACTGAGCCTGTGCAATGGGCCTCTACACCTGGTATGACGCCTTTAAAGGTTGTTTGAGTGGGTTTGATCCTTGAGGGGTCTATACCCATTTTGCGCACTGTGTCCTGATAAAGCAGGTTCAGGCTGCTGCCGCCATCCATAAGGACTCGAGTGAGGTGAAATCCGTCAATGATTGGGTCTAAGACCAATGCGGCGAATCCGCCATGACGGATACTAGTGGGCTGGTCCCTGCGGTCGAAGGTGATCGGGCAGGAAGACCATGGGTTGAACTTTGGGGCGACTGGCTCCAACGCATATACATCCCTGAGCGCATGCTTCCGCTCCCTCTTGGGGATGTGGGTTGCGTATATCATGTTCACCGTCTGCACTTGTGGGGGGAACCTCTTCTGTCCTCTGGTGTTTGGTTGCCGGGGCTCCTCCTCGTCATCACTATGTGACCCCTTATCTTTGTTTTCGGCATTTATCTTGCCGACCTGCTTGAACACCCAACAATCCCTGTTGGTGTGGTTGGCTGGCTTGTCGGGGGTGCCATGTATTTGGCACGAGCGATCGAGTATATGGTCCAAACTGGACGGGTCCGGAGTGCTTCTTTTGAATGGCTTTTTATGCTGACCGGGTTTAGAGCCTTTGAATCCGGCATTGACTGTCGTATCCTCGGTATTGTCGCTGTTAATGCGGTGCTTATGTTTGTTGCGACATGACCTGCCGTTGCCGTCCTTGGTATCCGAAGTACCATGGTTCTTTGATATGTTATTGCTGCGAGCCAACCAACTGTCCTCTCCCGCACAGAAGCGGGTCATGAGTGTCGTGAGGTCTGCCATAGATTTTGGCTTTTCCTAGCCAAGGTGCCGGGCGAGCCATTAGTCGCGAATGTTGTGCTTGAAAGCTGCTAGGGCCTCTGCTGCTGAATTATGTGGCTCAAGTCATCGGCATCTGGTGGTCGCACATAAGTGCCCTGAAAGTTGTCGAGGAATGCAGCTTCCAAATCTTCCCAACAGCCAATGGACTCTGCTGGCAAGCTATTGAGCCAACGCCGAGCTAGTCCTTTGAGTTTGAGTGGGAGGTATTTGATGGCGTGTAGGTCATCACCGCGGGCCATGTGGATGTGCAGGAGGAAATCCTCGATCCATACCGCAGGATCTGTTGTGCCGTCATATGATTCTATATTTACGGGTTTGAAACCCTCTGGGATTTGATGATCCATTACTTCGTCTGTGAAGCATAAGGGGTGTGCGGCACCTCTCTATTGGGCTATGTCGCGACACAGCTCGAATGAGTCTTGCCCGCTGTGTTCGGCCCGACCGGACTTACTTTTACTGTATCCGGTGTGACGACTATTGTCTCGCATACTGGCGCGCCCTCGTGGTCCGTAGATTGATCTTGCATGTTTTGCTTTGTCCTCCAACACGTCTCGCAGGTCTGGCGTATTTCCCCATGCCTTTTTATTTGAATGGCGTCGGGGTGCGGGCTGAGCTTTTGGCTGGAATGTCTCTCTGTCGCGGCCATGAGGTGGCCGATCAGCCGCGTCATACGCCGGGGATGTAGGTTTCGGTGCTTCCTCCTCCAGTCGAGGTAGCAACCTGCACTTTGGGTAACTCTTGGAGGGGCGTTTGAGTTTGTATTACTTGGCCACCAGGACTTCAGTCCATCTGTCAGCTAGCAAATCTTGATCAACTTGAAGCTGCTACTGCTTTTTCTTAAGGCTATTTGCCGTGGCTATAAGCCGGCGCTTGAAGCGCTCTTGTTCGACAGGATCCTCAGGCATGACGAATTCGTCATCGTCGAGGCTTGCCTCGTCTTCGGAGGGAGGCATGTAATTATCATCCTCCGCCTCTCCATCTACCGCTCTCTCTGGAGGGCTGGCTTCTCCATCCTCCTACCCTAAATCTTGCTGGAGGGGATTGTTGCCGTCTTCGGCACTGTCCGGAGTGCTATTATCTCCTGTGCTAGAATCACCGCTTTTTCCTTGGCGGGACTTAGAGCGGCGCCGCTGATGCCGGTGCTTGGGTTGCTTCTTGGAGGGGTCATCCTCCGTTGTCTCGTCGCCATTGCCTTCTTTGGGCGTGTCCACCATGTTTATATCGTATGATGAGGTGGCTGTCTAGTGCCCTATGGGTAGTGGTTCCTCTTCGTCTCCCGCATCGTTGTCCATACCGTCGATGTCTTCAGAGTCGAAGTTGAGCATGTCGGTTAAGTCGTCGACAGTGGCTATTAAGTGGGTGGTGGGTGGGCGGCGAATTTCTTCGTCATCCACATCCCAATCCTACCGGACATAGTTCGGCCAGGATCCTCCTGAAAAGGAGAGAGACCTTAATGAGTTCAGTATGTCACCGAAGGGCGAGTGCTGAAAAATATCCGCGGAGGTAAACTCCATGATCGGCGCCCAATCGGATTCGATAGGAACGGGCGCAGGCGGTTCGGAGTCCGTGGACGGAGAAGGATCCGGCAGTTTGGCAACACGCCTCTCATGAAGGGTAAGGTCGATATTCGGCTCAATCGCTGCTGGGGATACGGCCTCCGTGATGGGGTCTATCCACCCGTCCATGGATGGCGCAACTGGCTCCGAATTGAGGCTCGGAGCGGCCGCCGGTGTGATCTCCTGAATACGGTTCGATGGTAGAGCTAAATCGTACTCATCGTGACCGTGTGGCGCACAAGGCAGGGGCTCGAATCCGTCGAAGATCAAGTCTCCGCGGATATCGGCCATGTAATTTAAGCTTCCAAACCTGACCTGGTGGCTAGGGGCGTAAGTTTTGATCTTCTCCAGATGGCCAAGCGAGTTGGCCCGCAGTGCGAAGCCGCCGAACACAAAGATCTGTCCAGGGAGAAAAGTCTCACCCTGGACTACATCGCTATCGATGATAGTAGGAGCCATCAAGCCTAACGGCGATGACACAGAGGAACTCTCAATGAAAGCACCAATGTCGGTGTCAAAACCGGCGGATCTCGGGTAGGGGGTCCCGAACTGTGCGTCTAAGGTAGATAGTAACAGGAGGCAGGGGACACGATGTTTTACCCAGGTTCGGGCCCTCTTGACGGAGGTAAAACCCTACGTCCTGCTTGATTTATTCTTGATGATATGAGTATTACAAGAGTTGATCTACCACGAGATCGGAGAGGCTAAACCCTAGAAGCTAGCCTATGGTCTGATTGTATGTTGTCCTACGGACTAAAATCCTCCGGTTTATATAGACACCGGAGGGGGCTAGGGTTACACAAGGTCGGTTAGAAAGGAGGAGATAAACATATCCGTACTGCCTAGCTTGCCTTCGACGCCAAGTAGAGTCCCATCCGGACACGAGACGAAGTCTTCAATCTTGTATCCTCATAGTCCAACTGTCTGGCCAAAGGATATAGTCCGGCTGTCCGGAGACCCCCTAATCCAGGACTCCCTCACTCGCCATTTAGACACAGTTTTCCATAGCAAACAGAGCCTCTCTGCCATCAAGGTCCTTGCCAATGGTGATCTCCTGGTTAATCGGATAATCGAGTCTGAGAAACAGAGAATGTGAACCAAGGCTGTTTACCGGCCTCCAACTCAAAAATCCCGAAGGCCCCAACAAGCTGGTATCCTGCTCATAGACGTAATGGCCACTGTCCGGATACTCACGTATTTCATGGTGCTTGTATAGAATGGAGTTTTTGCACTATAACTCTTCGAGCTCATGTATCCGAATGATCATCAGTCTTTTGTCGTCGTCTGGTCGAGCGAGGAACCAGTTGTGCTTGCCTGTTTTTGGCAAAGGTGGTGTGATTACAAAGGGCAGTAACTGTATGGCACTACATCATATCAAGAAGGACAAGCATTGTTAATGGAAGCAGCATTGTTCAGAGTATGAGTAGGGTAATGTAAGAAACAACATTGATATGTCCCTGTTGGAACTGGGAGGAAAATACAGGGAAATGTATAATGGGTTAAAAAATATAGAAGTGCCATGCACGGTTATACTCATGTTATCTCACAATCAATTCTTCACAGGAAACTACCATGTCATGCATGTTATGTACGCCTCCATATCATGGTGAGAAAATATCGCAAGACTAGATAGCAGGAAGCATGGTGTCTTGAAAAGCTTAGGCCTCGCTTCAACGATGGCCGTGTGCATGTCCCTCGAGCATGCAGCCAGACGAAGGGCGCTCAACATATCCATACACGAACAACAGAGATCGAGGAAGTCACTAGGGAGATTGCTCCAATCGCGGCTCATATGGATGCTGCGCGCTTCGCGTTTGGCCATGGTGGAGTTTGGAAGGTGGGGTTTGTGGGGGCTTGATTTACGGGGGAGAAGGCTCTCGGTGCTGGAGCGGCTAGCGAGGGAATAGTGGTACTGGGGGAGGCGAGCGAGGCGAGGGTACGCGGGGGCACAGTGAGATGATGAAGAGTGACCTTAGGATCTCCGGCAAGACGGAGATGGAGATGGAGTGGTGCTAGGGGAGAGGGAGACGAGGCAAGGCATGCTATAGAGCGGCGGTGACAGTGACTGCATAGTGCACAAGGTGAGGCTGACTTTGGTAACCTGAACACGCCGCCTAGACTGGTGTCACCTCAGGCACAGGGTCTTGTCAGTTCACTGTGAGGACCGGATGAATAATATTTTGACCATCAAATGTACCATAGTTTTACTACTACTACTAGTAGGAGTATTAGGAACATGAGTAGTACTGTATAGCGGAAATAGGTCTCCCATGCTAGCATGCCTTTGGGTTCACTTCATCCTCCAGGTATCATCCATATTGCGAAGAAGGCCTTTTCCTTTTTGAGGATAACCGCATATTCCTTAACTAGAGAATGTTGTGTCTCCCACGCACGTGCCAATATCCATCTGAACTAGCTACGACACATTTTTTATCCGTTTGCATAGGTCCCACATGTCAGGAGGGGTGTAGAAATAAAAAGGAATCATAAAATGTCTCGCTACGGTGATTCGAAAGAGTGACCTCAACTAGCTAGTGGCATATGTAGCACTAGAAGGATGGGCGCGTATAGGGACAAGTACCACTCCTCAGTCTACCTTCGTAGCCTTTTCGTTTAGTCTACCTAGACGTCTAATCAACTGCCTGCAGGCCACTTCTCCCATTTACTTCTCCATCGGGAACCTATTTTCCTCAGATTCTTCACTACTCCTTCATCTTCATTTGCATCCAAACCACACTGCATTCACATTGTTTTAACCTCTTCACATCCTCCTAGAGTAATTCTGAAGCCCCTTTAAATAATCATCTTCTTCAGTTAGACTAGCCATCTAATCCTAATTCTCCAAACCATAGCCCTCCAGTCCAGCGGTTCAAAATGGCGAAAGAGATCGAGATGCATGTTTTTAGCATCCAACATGTCCTCGTCGAAGGCTCGTTGAGCATAGTTGCCACAGTCACTGACCACCCAAGGGTTGTTCGGAAGTGGATCAACAATTTATCCAACTCCCTCCGAAAGGTGGAGATGAAGGACATCGGTCTCGACACAGAGTACACAGAGTGTGCCACTGGGAAGATCCAACGCGCTGGCGTCCTTCAGCTCTGCCTCGAAGATGATGTTTTGGTGTACCACATCATACACGCTCCCTCCATACCAGGTGAGCTTCACGATTTCTTGTCTCGGGAGGACATATACTTCTATGGGGCAGCCATCGCATGGGACTAACAGAAGTTGGAGCCGTACAACATTGATTTGAAAAGCATCGCTGACGTACAAAGCAAAATTAAAATTCCTATAGAAGATTGTGATAAACCAACACCATCCCTATCGACATAGCAAATTCTGCGCTCGGAACAAATCTTCAGAAGGGTGACGAGACGCTGGCATTAAGGTCGTCTGGATGGGAGAATTATCCCTTGATGTATGAGCGGATAAAATATGCTGCCCTCGATGCCCGTGTGAGTCTCGAGATAGCTGTAAGGTCCAGACAGCTTGTTGCGAAGCCGTCTCCCACAGAAAATGAGAACAAGAAGAAGAAGAAGAAAAAGAAGAAGTTGAACTAGCAGCAGGGCATTATGGATGGATGAACTATTTCCTCGCTTGTAAAAAAATTTATTCCCTCTCTGTGTATATTGACATAGATGGACTATTTCAATGGTGTGCATGTCTTTGGAACAAGTAGTAGCATGGGTCCGCTTGACTATAAGGTACTATTTATCTGCCTGGCTTTCTCTACTACTCCTTCTAGTGATCGGTATGCAATGCATGTGTCCGTAGACATGACAACTTGTCCATGGAAGTTCAACTATGACAACCATCACGTTTCATCCACTGCCACTCGCGATTCCCATGACGCCACTGCACCACGTCCCCTGAGATGCACCTCACCCCTCTCGGCCGCACCGCCCCTCTGCCTTTGTGTGCATGACATGTGGGCCACTTGAAATGCGGTGAGCATCAAGTTTCTACCACAGCCACAAGCAATTCCCACGACGCCGCTTGAACCCATGACACCACACGTCCCCCGAACTGCGGCTCACCCCTCTCGGCCCCACTGCCCCTCTGCCTTTGGGAGCATTACATGTGGACCAGCCGCTTATCCGGTCCACATGTTATTGACTCACAGGCAGGTGTAGTAAGGTACTGAAGCTCAGTCCTGAGGGCCCCGAGAGGGAAATGTAACTACTGCACCAGGCCTTGTGGTGCTTCCGCTGCACGAACTCGTGCTAAACTTGAGATTTGTTTCTTTACTATACATGCACACAACAAATTAATGGACATTGTAATCTCAACATGTGATGGGGAGATCTAAATTTGAATTTGAAACTTATAAAACGAAAAAATTCAAAACAAATAAATTGGGAGAGAGGGAGTTTACCGTAGGATGTGTCCCATACGAAACAAGTCCCATGGTTTGTCACCGCGAAGATGCGGTTAGAAAGGAGCACAGCATCTTCGTACTCGTACGGCAACAAATCGGCCACAGACAACATGGTCCACCTTTGACCGCCATGTGCAAGGTTCGTGCTATCTTCTTCAATCTCACCGTGGTTCCATCGTACCAATTCAGGCGGTGGCCCATTGCATGGCTGATCCCAATGTTGGACAAAGGTTCTACGGGAATGGTGTCATCATTGTAAATGTTGTGCAAATTGATGTTGATACGCTCCCATACATATGCAAGCCAATCTCCGCTCACATCGAGCCTAACCTATGAAACAGCGGGCAGGGGGAGAATTAGGAAATGGACACGGAAGTAGTCTTTAGAATGCATTTACTACGTGATCAAACTCATCTTACCTACTCAGCGGACAAAATCTGAGTGCCCCTCAACGTCGGCATCTCAAGGAGTGTCAACTTGCAACTACAGCCACGCCGCGCTGGAGAGACCCCCAAGGAAACATCCTCGTGCGTTGCACGGAACTTCAAGATGCATTTGTATGAGTAGTTTATCTTGTGAGAGAAAAGGATGAACAAGGGAAGCCTTATTTGCAAATGTCGAAAGGGGTGTAGGTATCTTTTTGCAAAATTGCCATAGTTTTCTTCCTATCCGCCAGATATAAATCGGACGGCCTATATTGCAGGATGGTAGGCACGCCATCATCACCAACTCTGTTTTTTATAAGACTAGCAAGATGCCCGTGCGTTGCACAGAACAGCAAGATGAATTTGTATGAGTAGTTTATCTTGTGGGAGAAAAGTATGAACGAGGGAAGGCCTTATTTGCAAATGTCGAGAGGGGTATGGGTATCGTTTTGCAAAATTGCCATAGTTTCCTTCCTATCCATCAGATATAAATCGGACGGCCTATACTACAGGATGGCAGGCACACCATCATCAACAACTCTGTTTTTATAAGAGTAGAGTAGAGATAGAGACAGAGACTACTACTACCAATGTGCTGGCCCGTGCGTTGCAATGGATCTGAAGTAGTAGAATAACACTTGTTCACGGGCTTGAAATATAAACACTCTAGTTTTGATATACATATATCAGTAAAAATAAATCATGCTTCACTCAAAATATATTCCTCGGGCTGTTTTGATGAGATGAGGGACGGGTGTGGCTGGTTTGTAGTTAACAGGTTTAAAAAAATTGGAGCTGTTTTTTTACATTTTGTAGCGTGGCACGACATCCGGTGCACCTAAGCATCTGAAAAAATTGACTTTGGGTTGGTGGCACACCCTGCGGCAAGATGTCCGTGTGGGCTTCTTCTACAACTAGCAAGATGCCTGTGCATTGTAGGGAACATCAAGATGCATTTCTTTACAAGACAACTATTGCGATTGACCCTTGCAGGAGTAATCCCATATGTAAAAACTAATGATATCTCGAGAATTTTATCGGAAAAATGGTATCTTTGGAACAAGTTTTCTCTACTACTGCTCCTTGGAGTGAGCGGTATGCAATGCATGTGTTAGCAGACATGACAACTTGTCCATAGAAGTTGAACCATGATGACCATCACGTTTCTTGTTTCTACCACTGCCACACCCACACGCGATTCCCATGACGCTGCTCCAACCCATGGCACGACGTCCCCCGATGTGCGCCTCATCCGTCTCGGCTCCACCGCTCCTCTACCTTTGTGTGCATGACATGCGGGCCAACTGAACTGCGGCGACCATCAACTTTCTACCACAGCCACATCCGATTGGACGTAGTTTGCCTGCTCCGCTCCCATTCTCCGATCCGTACTCCCGCACCATCGAATTTTCATCCAGCAGCTGTGACACATTTCGTCCCGGGCATCAATCCTCAGCCGGAGTACTTCTGTACTACAAGTAGTACCCGCCGGTGTGGCCATCTACGCCTCGTAACGCCCCCACGCCCAGCTGTGGCACCCTTGCCACGGCCACGCCACCACCGGTCGGTTCATCTCGAATGAGTGAGTCGCGAACCACACCACCACCATGAGAATGACATGTGGGCCAGCCGCATTTAAGGTCTGCATGCCATTGACTCATAGGCCAATGCACTAAGCCACTGAAGCTTGGTCCCGTGGGCCCGAGAGGGAAATGTAACTCCTGCGGCAGGCCTTGTGGTGCTCCCACAGTACGAGCTCGTGCCAAACCCGGAATTTGTTTCTTACTTCTACCAACTAGTAAGGTACATGTCCATTGCACGCATGAGATACGGTAACCAAATTATGAATAAATAACACACTATAGCGTGTAAGCTTCGAGTCATATATGCATGATGTAGATGTTCGTTTAATCTTATAGTTCATCTAGTTCAAAATCAATTAGTTTTACAAAAAAATCTATTTTACGATTCATGGAATTGTGCATTGTAAAGCATAAAGTAAAAACAAATAGTGACAATTTATTTTGAAAAAATAAGTTTGGGCAATTAAGATATGGAAGATTCTAGAACAAAGGAGAAGTGCTTGTGTTTTGAGGTTTGTGCATTATGCTTAAGTTCAACCATGGACTCTTCTAGATTCTACATGTGGCAGAATCTGGTGGAATGAAAATGATATCCAACGGCCAGTAGTGCTCGAATTTGCCATCTTTGTACCATCGGATTGGCTTCATCCAACGACCAACTTTCAAAGTTATTCACACACTATATAGGGGTATAGATGTGCCGGCCCGTGCGTTGCAATGGATCCAAAGTATATCTATTTAGTGGAGTGCACTCTAAACACATTATCTATTTATTTTTCTCTAACCTTTCATAGCCATACAACCTAGCCACATTAGCTTCATGGGTGCCCCCCACATCATATTATTCATACTATGTTGACTGAAAATAGATAAATCACCCAAAACAAGATCTTCCCGTTTTTCGTTCCTACGATGCCGTGCCCTGCACGTACCTAGTTGTATAGTGGTAGTACTAGTTGTAGTCCGAACTTCGTACTAATAGGAGTAGTAGCATGGAATGCTCCTACTCTATCAACGAGCCCCATCTGACATGAAATTTCTTGGCTTCCGTGCTATAGCTAGTTCTTCCCCTCGTTTCTGTTTTCCAACCCGGCGCGGGCGGGGTGCGGTTTGCCAATAGTCGGTTTGCTCAATGGTGATCCCACATGAAGGTGAAAATGCTAGGCAACACGCCTTCCCTAGCTATGTGGCGTGCTGGATGGGCCGTGGAGTACCCCCGATTCCCGAGCATGTGGGGGTGCGACGCGAACGCGGCATGCCTTTTCCTTTTACTAGCAATGTGCCCGTGCATTGCGACGGATCCAAAGTAGTAGAATAGTATTACTTGTTCACAAACTTGAAAGAAATCACTCTTGTTTTGATATACTCCTAATATATTACTTTTCACTCAAAATATATTTCTCAGGTTGTTTTGAAATATATTTCTCAGGCTGTTTTGATGAGGTGAGGGAGGGATGTGGTCGCTTTCAAGATAATAAGGGGTTTTCTACAAATTGAAGCAGAGAAGTGGGCTATTATTGCAAAAATGCCACAACTTACCTCACAGCCGTTAGAAGCAGATCTAATGGTCAGAAACGGCGGATGGCAGACACACCACCATCACCAATTGAGTCTTTTATAGGAGTAGTAGTAGTGAAACATGTATAAATTGTAACATTTGGTTCTGCTCCTTGGCACGGTCGATAGATAGAAATAACGATTGGAAATGCTAGGGCAGGGCTATTTCCGCCAGATAAGCAGGGTACGTAGTAGCTAGGTTGGCGCATTGTTGGTTTGGTCACATGCGGTCTGACATGTACTAGTGTTTCTAGCAAGATGCCCGTGCGTTGCATGAAGTTGATGGAAAAGGTAAGCACAACTTATAAATTGACGGATGGAGTACTAGTTACAGTGATGCATATAATTAAGCAAAGGGATCGCACATGTTGGTATTGACTGGAATGATAATGCAATAGCACAATAAGAATTAAGGCCATGATGATGCGATCGCAGTGGTGGTTACATGAGGCAAGAAGAAAGATGCATCCATCAACGTACGACCTCCTCCTCCTCAACTTAGTGCACCGGGCCACCGACCGGCGGCTAAGGAGCGGCGGCTTTTGTGGCGAGGCCAAGGTGCTTCTCAACAAAGGCATGTAAGGCTTCCAGCCGGTTGAGGAAGGCCAATGTTGTAGCATGCTCCCTAGCCTTGTAGATACCTATGTACACGATTTTCTCATAAACGTGGATGCGTAGGTCGACGAATTCTTGCACGGTGAGGCGCCTTGCGATGAGCGCGACCTCCAGGTGGACATTCTTCATGGCGTCGGTGAGCAGTCGCAGGGCCACCAGTGCTTGAAAGAGGTTCCAGCCATGCAGGCCGATTAGGGTGGCAGGCAATGAGGAGCCCGGGCGCACGGGCTGGAGGAGTACGACGATGTCGTCCGCAAGCTTCTTCAGGACGATGAACTTGTTGGTGGTGGCAACGATCATCTGGTCCAACTCAGAGTCGTAGTTGGCGTCAACAGCGGCCATCCACCAGCCAGTCGCCAACACCGTCTAGAGACGATCCTGGGTGCCATGCCACAGACCGGCGTCATGGACCATGTGGCACAGCCGCTCGCGTGCATCGCCGACATGGGTCTGGAGTGTGCACTTTTGCACTTAGTGTAGGTGCTTAGGAAAATGCTTAGGTGCGTACGTTCATGAGCAGGCCAGAATTAAAGGCAACACCGGTCGAGCTCCTCCCATCCGCCCTTAGTTTAAACGAGGACAGACGCTGGCCAAGCTCCTACCGCCCGCCCTCTATTTAAACGAGGCCAAACAGACAGCGGACAAGAATCGCACCCCTCTGCCGCTCCCCCATCTGCTCCTTCACCATTTTCTCCACTCTTCCGATGGCTTCCAAGGAGCCGTTCTCCGGCATAGTACCCGGCTGGGTGGCCTGACGAGCCCTCCGGATACAGGCGAGGCCGGTCGGTGCTTCACCAACCTTGCTTGGCCCGATGGAGCCAGTTGCTGCCCCAAGCCGGTGCGTGGTTCAGCAACTCGCCGCTCCAGTTCAGCTCGATGAGGAGTGGCGAGTTGCTCCATGCCGGCACGGCGGTGAGCACGCCGGTATGGACGTCGTCGCTGCCGCGTTGTACTGCGCCACCAGTGTCAGCGGTGGCCGCGCCTCCCGAGTCTGTGGGGGCGCCTCCCATGCCCGCGGTAGCGCCAGGCAGGCAGAGACAGAAGCTGGGTGCATGGAGAGCGATGAGTCGTTACCCGGCTTCTCCGTATCCGCCACCATCATTGAGGAGAAGTAGAACACGGGAGGCCGCCGCCACTTGGGTCCAATGAAGGCCACCGCCCAGGCGACGACTACACATTCAGGTGGTTTCTTTGCTGCTTCGTCTCTTCTGAGGACCTTCATCGACCCCGCAAGTGTCTGCCGAACATGAGGAAGACAAAGGGATTCGCGGGCGGCCATTTAGATTAGGTACTCCCTCTCCGGCTGGCGGGAAATATTTGTTCTAAAAATGGATAAATTGGATGTATCTATAACTAAAATAAGTCTAGATACATCCATTTCTAGGACAAGTATTTCCGGACGGAGGGAGTATTAATTATACCAAGCGAGCCAGATTAGCACCTCTTAGTTCATGTAAATGTAATGAAATCCATCATGTTTATATGAAGATCTGGCTTGTTTATACGAAATCCTTCATGCTTATATGAAATCAATCCGTGTTTGCACGAATTTCATCTGGTTGGTTAGAGTTGTGAAAATGTATGCCGCTGGCATTTGATGTCGTCCTCCGTGGAAGGAAGCGGGAGGAAATTTGCCGGCTGCCGTTGGAGATGCTCTTATGCTGGAAATAATAGAGTCACATCCAATCCATTTGAGTTAATTGCATTTATGATTCTCCCTCTATAAAAAGTTAATTGCATGTACAGTGTACACGTTACTTGCAGGGTGGCTACAGCTTCGTACAGAAAGTTAAAAAGAACAAATCCATCCTTAATCTTGTATTCTAAGTACTCTGTGGGATCCACTGTCAGTACAGTAGCAAAAGAAATATATATTGAATAAGTAATATATAATATAAAAATATAAAGTTAAAGACAGAATTTGAACTCAGGTCATCGTGTTGCGAGCATCCGATGCTAACCAGTCCAGCACATTTTTGTTGTAGACCATGCTGGAGATATATCTCCATGTCAACTCTTATACTCCATCCGTTCCTAAATAATCATCTTTTTTAGATTTGAAATGGACTACCACAGACAGATGTGTATGTAGACATATTTTAGAGTGTAGATTCATTCATTTTTCTCCGTATGTGGTCACTTGTTAAAATCTCTAAAAAGACAAATATTTAGGAACAGAGGGAGTAGAAAACAGAGTTGGTGATGATGGGGTGCGTGCGATCCTACAATATAGGTCGTCGGATTTATATCTAACGGATAGGAAGGAAACTATGGCAATGTTGCAAAAAGATACCCACACCCCTCTCCACGTGTGCAAATAAGGCCTTCCCTCGTGCATCCTTTCTCTCACAAGATAAACTACTCATACAAATGCATCTTGATGTTCCATGCAATGCACGATCATCTAGCTAGTTTCTTTTAAAATAGTTACTGCGATAATTGGGTTGAAGTGATATATTTTATGTCTGCCCCGATTGATTTCAGATTCACTAGTAGTAACAAAGAAAAGGTTCACTTTATAATTAACATAAAACATGGTGAAAACTATCACATGAGGCCGGTAAAAACAAGGCACACTGGGTTCAGTATCATCGTCACTACAGCTGTGCACATGCGAGAAGTCTACATATCGAGGGGGCTACGGAGAAAAAGACGTATCGAGTGTGTCTGAGCGAGGCAAACAGACACAATGTTTGAGAGAGAAACCAATTGACAGATTAAGATCAGATCGAGTTGTCACCCTTCTACTGTCATTGTTGGGGTGGGGGTGGGGAGGGGGAGGGAGAGAAAGATGTATCGAGAGTGTGCGCGGTAGGCACATAGGCACAACTAGCGAGTGTGTGTGTATGTGTGTGTGTGTGTGTTTGAAAGAGGAGTAGATAGATTACTATCAAGATCGAGGTGCCACCCTACTCATTCGGCGTCGGGTTGTGTGTGTGTGTGTGTGTATGTTTCAGAGAGAAGCCAGTCGATAGATTAGTATCAAGATCGAGGTGTCACCCTACTCCTTCGGTGTCAGGAAGTGTGTGTGTGTGTGTGGGTGTGGGGGGGCAGTGACACTTACATATCTCTACTCTTATAGAAAACAGAGATGGTGATGATGGTGTTCATGCCATCCTGCAATATAGGCCATCCGATTTATATCCGACGTATAGGAAGGAAACTAGGGCAATTTTGCAAAAAGATACCCACACCCCTCTCCACATTTGCAAATAAGGCATCCCCTCTTTCATCCTTTTCTCCCACAAGATAAACTACTCATACAAATGCATCTTGACGTTCCATGCAACGCATGGGCATCTTGCTAGTAGGGAGGAGGAGTTCGTGTGACACATATCGATATTAAGGGATAGGTAGATAGCATGCGTGCGAGGCATACTTAAAGCATCACAGAGATAAACAAACGGTGTGCATGCAAGTGCTAGAAAAAAATGAAGTGAGAAACAATGTCTACTCGCACGCGTGTGCATGTGTGTGTGTGTGTGTGTGTGTGTGAGCGAGAGAGAGAGATAGCGAAATATCAAAACAAAAGGTGATCCGCTGGAATCCCATTGTATGTATTCATATGGTTCCGAAACTCAAGTTAACCCTGGGCATACGTGTGAGAGACATAATTATACTTTGAGACATTAGTGGATGTGGGTGGCAGATTTAAGGGTGGGCGTGTTCGACAGAGAGAGCATGTGTGTTTCTGTGTGAGAGATTTGTAGGACGGGGTAGAAAGATGAATTATAACCTTGATGGAGTGAGAGAAATACACGAAGTGCGCGTGTGTGATTTCGATGCCCACGGGGAAATGAGATATGTATGCATGTGAGAGAGATTGCACAATTCATTCACGTATCACTATGTAGCGATCGTGGACATGCATCACTCGAACATAAATCAATATCTACTTCCTATCGTGGCCAAAGGTACAATATTGATTCAACGCTATAAAGATTGGACACTCACATATCACATTTTTTCTATCTAAATAAACCTTTTCAATTGTGCATGCCAAAGTTACAGTGATGTTTCTTCAAACAACCAATGTAGCTATCATGTACATGCACCATTGTTACTCTTGCATTCAAATTCATTAGTCTTGGATGATTTAAGGTCTACTATGAAGTAATATATGTAATATTCATACATGAATTCAATGGGTACGCAATTTATGAAATGGAGGCTATGTAATCATATGAGGTAACACTTTTAAGTAGCGGACTACAATATCCATTTCTTTTGTGGGACTACAATATCCATTTCTTTTTGTGCGCCTCTACACTAACACGTCAATGCATTATGCTTAAAGTAAATAACCAATGGCACTAAATTATCTATTTACAGAGAAATACATAGGCTGGGCGTTTGATCCCTTTTTTGTAAACGTGCCTCTACACCCGTACGATTGGCCCCGCCCGTGTGAACGTCCAAGTTATCGGCGCATCATCCCGAGTTATTGTCTTTTTTTCTGGGGTGGACTTCACACCAGTTATTAACTGCTGACGTGTGCCCCTTGTACACAGTCTCGCATGAATTTCCCGCTAGCACGGTCCAAAATTAGTTGAAACTGGATACGAACGATCCTGCGGGCGGCAAAATCTCCCGCCTCCTTCTAAAATTTCCGCCACCTAGTCTTTAGCATGCGAAATTCCCCTTTTGTCCTTGGTGCATGGAGAACAACAGTTACAATACCGCCCTCATCTACATAATAGGTCGGGGCTGCTTTGGTAACTTCCGGTTCCCCCCACCACACAACACCCCCATTTGCTCTCCCCCTCCCGCAAAAACGACTAACTCCACAACACCAGAGCATCTTACATCACGCCGTCCGTACTTCATCAGCCTTTCTACCCCTCCCCTCTCGAAACCCTATACTTCTCATCCACCGGCGTACCAGAGCCCATTCACTGCCAGCGGCGTCCACCTCACCGGATCTGCTTCTGCGGCCGCATCTATCCCTCCCACCTCCCCTAGAAACAAGTAGACTGTTCATCCACCACTGTACCACAGCCCATTCAGTGTCGGCCTTGTCCACGGTGCCGGATCTGCTATACCCGTACTCTTGTCAACTGCAGCGCATCTGCAGCGGCTCATTCGTACTCCCCATCGGAGATGCTTCGTCTACACCCCCTGGAGCCGCCCCACCGACGCCCCCGTCGAGGGCTTTCGATCCTCTTCGCTGACACCTTCCTCAACCCTACCGGAGCCGCTTCGCCGATACCATCGTCAACTCTACCGGAGTAGCTTCGCCTATACCATTCTCAACCCTACCAGGGCCGCTTTCCCAACTCACAAGTCCACAACCTCGGATCCGCTTCGTCGCACCCTCATCCAACCTACCGGAGAAACTTCTGATGCCCCGTCCATGGCCACAGATCTGCATCGTCGACACCATCCTTAACCCAACCACCGGAGTAGCTTCACCAACGCCCTCGTCCACGGCCACAGACCCACTTCGCCCACACCGTAGTCCACCCTACTGGAGCCGCTCCACAAACAGCCTAATTGACGGTTCTAGATCTCCTTATTGGACCCCGACAGCGAGTGCAGTGTCATCACCCTTGACGTTTCTAACCTGATTCCCACCGTCTGGCAAGATGCCAAGCACCCGCCACGGCCTAGGTACTTGTCACCTTTAAACCTGTCCAACATCACCTGCCCGATGTACTTCGAATATACTAACAGGTCACTGTTACCTGTTATGCAGGTGTCAAAAACTACAAGGATGATGTTTCTTCTGGATCTAACAGCTTGGCCAACCAAGATCCTGGACTGAGGCTTTGCTATGATCTTGTAAGTGTGTGTCTCTCTCTTGTATTGTTGTGTGCCTGCCAACGTGCTTTGCTAGGATTTTCAACCAGTAATCCCTTTGTGCAGACAATGATTTCTACTACTGGCTGCTAAATTAGATATGTAGATGTCATACATGATACAACCCCGTACCTCTGTTCCTAAATATAAGTCTTTCTAGAGATTCCACTATAGGCTACATACAAAGCAAAATGAGTGAATCTACACTCGAAAATGCATCTATATACATCTGTATGTGGTCCATACTGGAATCTTTACAAAGACATATATTTTGGAACAGAGGTAGTATATTACACAAAATCATAGGTGGCATGTAGGAATTCCAATACACTACATTAGGTTCCCTTAGAGTGTCTGCTAGTCCAGCACACGGAGTCATGGCTAGTTTATGCTACACACACAATCGTTAATTGGTGTTTTAAATATGCGCAAGGGATATGCAATGTATTATCATGTAGAGATGTCTGAAATTAGCCCTGTCAACCTGCAGATGGGGTTACACAATGAAAAAGTATAAGATGTATGTGGCAAATTCATGGAACATCGCAAAAAAGGAGAGGCATCGGTGAGCCTATACAATGTGCTATGGTAGGTCACTCCTCCACTGCAATCATCGTGACATGTTATTTATATGTCAGTTATATTGGCCAAGTTTCTTAGGGATAGTTATTCCGAGTTATCCTATGAAAATAAGCACCTGTGAATATAAGCTCCAGGTAATAAGCCAACAGTTCTTTTCACTGCCTTCCTTTTCAGCTTATCTTTGGTATGATCAGTGAAAATTCTAGATTGCATTATATTTTGTCATTTTGCTGCCCATATGAAAATTAATTTGACTTGCAAACATCACAAATTGAACCCAATGCAGTAGTTAATATGATAGGAAAACAGACCATCACTATTTGTTCAAAATGCAAATACAAAGATACCATCTACTTGGCACAATCTACTTTGGTCAATGTCTTCCATAGAGATCCCATCGCCTAATTTAAACGAAGAACGCATGACCCACATTTAAATCAAGAACAATTATTTATTGAAATTCGATGGTCCAAGTGGCTGGTTATTATCATATAGCAGCACCACCTGAAAGCATCATATAGCAGCAGCAGCTCATAGCAACTCATCATACATCAGCAGCAATGTGCAATTCATCATATACCAGTAGCAGCTCATAGCAATTCATCATATAGCAGCAACAGGATCAGCTCATAGCAATCCATCATATAGCAGCAGCAGGAGCAGTTCATAGCAATTCATCATATAGCAGCAGTAGGAGCAGCTTATAGCAACTCATCATATAGCAGCAACAACTCATAGTAATTCATCATATAGCAGCAGCAGCTCATAGCAATTCATCATATAGCAACAGCAGGAGTAGCTCATGGCAATGCATCATATAGGAGCAGCAGAAACAGCTCATAGCAATTCGTCGTATAGTGGATCAGAATAAAAAATTGGCAAAAAATCAGAGGAGATCCTCACCTTGTTGGATGAGCTCAGGAGGAGGGGAGGGGGAATTAGGTGCCTTCTGCCACAGTGTGGCATCAACAGTAGTTGTGTGGCGTCTGCCGTAGTAGTGTGTTGGACGGACCACAGTGGAGCAGCTGCTGGAGACCATGAGAAAGAGGGGCGGCGCCAGAGGGAGGAGGAGCCGAGGAGATTTTTCCCTATCCGTCGGCCATGTAGCCTAGCGTTGCAGGCAGGGGATCGAGGTAGAGGGAAAGGGGAGATGAGATGCAAGCGGGCAGGGCAATGAAAGCTTGTGTGTTTGTTTTTACTTGAGGGCCAGGTGTGACGCGGGCGTGAGCAGTTGCATTTTGAGTGTAATAAAGGTAGACAACAGAGTCATTTCACTATTCCCCTTCCCTTCAATTTTTACCGAGCTTCTACCCGAAACACCCCCCTCCAAAGCAAAATAAGTTAAGCCCAAGCCCATAACTCAAAAATGACTTCTTTACATCTTTTATGGCTTATTTTGACAATAAGCTCTGAAAAGGCGGAATAGAACTGGCCCTTAACCAACAATTCAACTGTGCGTGCAATGATGAATCACTCCTGCCTACTATAGTGTACATTTAGGCATATCATACATGGCATAACCTAATATATGTGCATTCCATTGTAGAATCTGGAATATGCAATGTTTATGTTAGTTCATATGTTGCACATGATGTTTAAATGCCCCTTAAATTTGGTCAGTCAAGTGAAAGTCTTTAAGCCTCCTTCTTTGCTTGTTTTCTTGATACTCCCTCCTTCCATCTATATAGGGCCTAATGTGTTTATCAAGACCGCCTTTGACTATTGATAAGACTAATAATACATGAGATGTATAATGTGAAAATTATAGCATTGGAAGTTGTCGGCGTTCTGGGAATGGGGGTCCCCAGACTTCCCTGCCTGCGGCCTGCGGCGTGGCTCAAGTGGGGGCCCAGCGCAGTCCATCTTCATCAGCTCAAGCTCAAGACCCTCGTGAGGGGCCAAGCCTCGCGGGGCGGACGATAGGAAGCTTCCTCAGAGGCAGCCTCGTCAGGCAGGCTCGCAAGGAGGCGGAGAGATCAAGGTAGGGATACTTCAAGAGGAGCCCGTGACGCAAGCCATGACGATCGAGACCAGGTGGGCGCCAGGCGGGCGTCGGCCTGCGTAGTGTCCTTGTTTCCCCTTTGGTGCAAAGGGGGCAAGCACAGGCCAAGGCATCGAGCAAAGGTTACCATTCCGGTGCAACAAGACCAAGACCAACAGAGCAGCAGGACAGAGGTCACCATGGAGCCCAAGACGGCGTCATCACCCGTACTTTTGGCAGTCGAAGACCACCTTTGGTCACGATAACTTGTACTAGATGTTCCTCTTAAAAATGGCCAATTGTTGGCGCCCTTCCCGCTCATTATTTGGGGAGAGGCCCAGGGCCTCTATAAGTATAACTAGCCACACAGAGTAGACGGACTTCTACAAATCTGGTAGAGCCCTAGCAGAGAGAGGGACAGAGGCGACTGAACTCACCCCAACAGTTCATCGCACCAGCTCAAGAACACCTCTCGCGAGGTTGTTCTTCCCTTCTACTGTTCATCATCAGCCCCCGAGGAAATCCACCACACCACACACTGGAGTAGGGTATTACACCACAACGGTGGCCCGAACCAGTATAAACCTTGTGTCCCTTGTGTTGTCCGTTGTTTCTAGCTCAAATCATGCAAGGAGATTGGACGTAGATCGGTAGGGGAGAGATCTCCATGTGCACCCCAGTGTTAGAACCTCAAGGGTCTGCCGGAACCCAATATCCGACATTTGGCGCGCCAGGTAGGGGTGCGCCGGAATCTTTCTTCCGCTGTTCGCGTACGATCTTCTGTTGTGTCCATGGCTGACGCTCGTCGGGCTCGCGCCGAGCGCCGGGCTGCTCTCGCCACCCGCGTCGCCCAGACGGTGCCCGTCCGCGGACATCCTCGTTGTTCCCCGTCGCCTGCCGCCAACGCCGCCACCGGCCCTGCGGGGAACGAGCAGCAGGCCTCCTCCCAGCATCCTTCGATGCGGCAGGAGGGCCGCACCGCCACACCGCCGCTGACTCCAGCCGCTTCGTCGTCCCACGCCCGTCGCGCCCCCACGGACGCACACGCTACGCTGCTCCTGGCAAGAGAGCTCTTGCACTACCGCCCCATCGACGACCTCTACGAGAACTGGCTCGCCCGCATCACCGAGCTCGTCAGCGCCACAGGGGGCTCCCCCTTGCCATCCCTCTTGCTGCCTTGCCCTCCATTCCGCACAGGAGGCGGGGATTAGGAGGCGCCTCCACCACCTCCTCCCCAAGAAGGTGCCCTGGCTCCAAGGCGCCCAGCCCCAGGGCGAGACCCTCCACGTCCGATGCCTACGCAGCAAGAAAGGAGCTGCCAAGAGATCCCTCGTCCCCAAGAAGGTGCTCGCGCGCTCCCAGCGCTGGCGCGCCAAGATTGCGTCCCTGCACCTCCACGCTAAGACCCCGTGCTGCTCCAAGCAGCGGCGCGCGGTAATCCCCAAGAACAAGCCCAGCACCAGCAAAAGGCACCGGTGGCGACGGCAGGCTGTCGCGCCCTCACCCCCGAGCTACGCGGCATCGCATGGCTAGGAAAGTTCAAGCCTGACCTGCCACCTCGCTACGATGGCACGGCGGACCCCGCAGAGTTCCTACAGCTCTACGAGCTGTGCATCGAAGCCGCCAACGGAGACGAAAGGGGCATGGCAAACTGGTTTCCCATGGCGCTCAAGGACGGGGCCCGCACCTGGCTCCTGGCACAATCTCCTCCTGGGACGAGATGCGCACTCGCTTCATCGCCAACTTCCAGGGCACTCGCGACCGGCCCCCGGCCGTAAGCGATCTGCACCGCATCAAGCTGCAGCAAGGGGAAACCCTGCAGAAATACATCCAGCGCTTCAACAACGCTCGCCTCAAGATCCCCAAGGTGACTGAAGAAGCCATCATCTCGGCCTTCTCCGATGGCGTACACGACATCAAGATGAAGGAGGAGCTAGCAATCCATGAAGACATGTGCACATCCCTTGAGATGTTCAACTTGGCGACCAAGTGCGCCAGGGCTGAGGAAGGGCGCCTTTCCCTCCTCGAACTCCTGGCTGCCGACCCAGAAGAGAAGAAGCACAAGGCCAATGACGTGAAGCGCAAGGGGGCTGCCATGCTTGCAGCGGAGCCAGACACCAAGTGAGGCAGGGATCAGCCTGAGTCATCCAAGGGCAGCCGGTACTGCGTGTACCACGACCTCCACACCCACAACACCAACGAATGTCAAGAGCTTAGGACCGTGAGAGATGGACGTGTCGGCCGACGCCCCAAGAGCAACGACAGGGGCTATGGTCGAGGAGGAGGAAGAGGTGGCGGACGATGGGAAGACCGAGGCCCTCGCCAAGGGTGGCGTGACCGACCTCACGAGGATCACTGGCAAGACCATCCTCGCGAGGGAGGCTGGAGAGGTCAGCCTCATGAGGATCGCCCGCACGGCAACGCGGGCCTTCCTCCTCTGCCGCCACCGCCAAGGAGGAACGAAGACCAACATCAATACGAGGGGGCTGGGGGCTTCCAGGAGCCGCGCACAATCACTTGCATCTTGGGTGGCGCGCAGGCCCTAGCCTCACAACGCATCTTCAAGCAGTTTGCTCGTGATGTGAATGCAGTCCTCCCCAAGCTTGAGGCCACGTGCCCTCTCAGGTGGTCTGCGAGCGCTATCACATTCAGCTCAGCGGATCAGCTCAAGTGCGCGGCAACGGCCGGAGTCCTCCCGATGCTTTGCTCCGCAGTTATCAGCAACGTGCAGGTCACCAGGACCCTGATTGACGGCGGGGCAGGACTCAACGTCCTGTCCGTCGAGACATTCGACAATCTCCAAGTGTCGTACGGTCAACTCCAGCCGACCAAGCCCTTCTTAGGAGTCATTGATGGTTGCACTATTCCCATAGGGATGGTTCGCCTTCCAATCACCTTCAAACATCGCAACAACTAGCGCACCGAGCTCATCGACTTTGATGTCGCCCACATCCGTCTGCCATACAACGCCATCCTCGGGTACCTGGCCCTGGACAAGTTCATGGCAGTGATTCACCATGGGTACAATGTCCTCAAGATGCCAGGAAGCGGTGGAGTCATCACCGTACCCTGTGAACAAAGGGACGCAGTGTGTTCACTTGACCGCGCATTCCAAGCCGCAGCAATCGAAGACCCGGACCACAGGAACGGAAGACCTCCCGTGGCGACACTTAAGAAGAAGGTTTCGCCTGACCCAAGCCATAAGGAGGCAGGCGCCTCTGGAGGTGTTGCGTCGGGATCTGCGCCCGATCAGGGAGCACCACTCTCTCTCGCATAGGAAGGCGCACCCGGCGCCCTCCTCAGGCAGGGCTCGGGGGCTCTTTCTTGGAGAGCCACCGACTTCGCCAAGGTCATGAGGGAGGCGCTCGGGCACCACTTGGAGGGGTGCTTCCAGGCACGTTTCCCTTAGGAAGATACAAGGCAAGGAAGACCAAACCCTCAGGAGTTCATCGCAAGAAACACCCAGGAGCTACAAGAGTCGAGAGTCATGCGCGGCAGCCGCCGCTTGCCCACCATAGCCCCACATCTAGGCGAGGATGGTGGGCTGCGCGTCTGCATCGACGTGCCAGGGCTCAGCCGAGCCGCTTCTCAGGAGCGCCTCTGGCCTTCACGCATGGGGCGTTGTGAGGGTCCACCTCACAGCTACGTTCACATGCCTTTCGTCCTGCCGAACGCGGTCGCCGCTCATCAGCGCCTGCTGAGGAGCATTCTGGACGCTCTGTAGGTCAGGCATCGTGCGGTCCTGGCGGAGATGGAGATGGCTCTCGGAGACCCACCTGTGCCCCCGGAGCCTCCCGAGGCTCCTGGGCCTGGGGGCTCGTAAGGATTGACGTCTTCATCACGCATCGCCCGCTTCTTCAACATCACTCCATCTTCAACGGCACCAAGTGACATCTTTCTAAGTACCGTTTTAGGCTGGGAGCGCCCACAGGGCCGCATCATTCCCAGGTCGCGTGGGTCCATCCCTACGGCATGTATCCGTTTTGCTTACGCTCTTTACTTACCTTGTTGGGGGCGCCCCTCGGGCTGCATCATCCCCAAGTAGCTCGGGCCTGGCCCAGCGGCGTTTGCTTTTCCCGCATCTACTTAAAATGAATTTCCTCCTGCGTGCTTAACATACCCGACCTAATCGCTTGCTCGATTGACGCCTACCTATGGAGCCGCTCGCTCTGGCACAGCATTTGCGCACAGGTCCGTCCCTGCAACGCCGATAAATCTGAGTGGTCGAGCTCTGGCCATGGCAGCCCCGCAAGGCGCCACCTCACTAGGCCCTTAGTGCCCCAATCACTCCCCTGGAGCGACCAAAGGTTGGCTGGCAACCATAACAACAGGTCTTGTTTCTCTTTATGATTGGTGTGTAGGACCTACTCGAGGAGCAATGCTAGGGACGTCGCGAGATGCCTCTCCCTCTCTCCGACACAGACCACTTGCATGTTAAAAGGGGGTCGCCTGAGCATCGCGACTCATGGGCTCCTACTGGCTCTCCAGCCCTCACCCCCTGGCCTTGACCCATGGCATCGCGACCTGTCATACCAGCGACGGCTGAGCTTGCTCGAGGGCTGGGACCTGAGGACATAGAGCATTAAGGAAAGTGCGGGGGAGTGGGAAGAAGCTCGCGAGGACCTAACCCAGCAGCGCCTCAGCTGCCACCACTCGGGCCAGGCGCTTCGTCGAGGAACTACACCAGACTCAAGAGATAAGTCACGCCCTTACAGGAGTTGAGCCAACGCAACGCAAAATCCCTCGCCCAATGCGGCTCTGTCATGGCGACATTGCCTTCCTTTCTCGCCCAGCGAGGGCTGCTTGAGCGCTAAAGGGGACCTCCCGAGCATCGCGACTCGGGGGCTCTTACCGGACCTCGGGCCGCTCACCTCCTGGCCTTGACCACGGCATCGTGACCTGGCATACCAGCGACAGCTGAAGCTTGCCTGGGGACTGGGACCTGTCAGCGTAGAGCGCCAAGTCCTCATGAGGATAGAAAGGGGGAGCCGAGCCGAGACAGGACAAGCACCTCACATTGATTCATATTAAGGATATAATATTCATAAAAGATATGGCAGATGCCTTACATGCCCCCGCGGGGTGTTGCTTCGATTCCTCGCAGGGAACAAGAGTACTAATCCTAAGGAACACTAATCGCCCGCACCGCCGCAAGGGACGCCATCATCAACAGTGGGCTGCCCAACGTCGACGCCAACCCCATCCAGATCAGTGGCGTTAGCAGCTGGACACAGCTGCCCCGCTCCGAGCACGGCGTGAGCTTAGGGGCTCATAGCTGTCGTCACTCGTCTCCGGAGTCGCGAGGAGCTCGGGGGAGCCACTGAATTCCCCAGCTCCACCTCTGCCGCCTAAGGACCTGCTGGAGGGCCGATGGGCGGGCCAGGTCCTCGCCGGTTCGTCGCCCCCGCCGCTCTCCCTGGGGCAGCACTCTAGCTGGCGTCCTTCAGCATCGAAGACCTTGAGGAACATCAGGGAGGCGCCGTCGTATTCAAGCTGAATTATGAGGGCGCCTACCATCCGGCAGACCCGGGCGATTTCGCCCCAGCCCCGGGTCATGAAGACCTTGCCCGGAGCGATGACTGCGACCTCCGCTCTGGTCGCAAGGGTACTGCAGTCAGCGTGCTGCAGCAAGAGCTCCAGAGCCCCACTCGGCGGCATCTCGAAGGCGAAGGAGGGGGGAAGGCGAATCCAAGAGCTCGGAGGCATGGCAGCGTGAAGCACGAGCTCGCGAGAGGAGCGCCCGGCGTGGACTCCAGGAGGAAAGACACGCACCACCGTGACTCGCCGGCGTCGACGGCGGCACCGTCGATGTCGCTCGACGCCTTCTCCCCCAGGACCCATGACGCGGGCGTACAAGGGTAGCGGATACCCAGGCGGCGGCCGCTCGTACCAGGGCCTCGTTGCCTCCTGCTGAGCACCCTCTTCTCGGTGGCAGAGGACCAGCAGCTTCTTCGACGAAAGTGGGTCAGGACCCTCTCGGGGGGCCTTTCCCTTCTCTTCTGCAGAGAACCGGTGGATTGGTGCCATTGGCGTAAGGAGAAGCAAGAGCGGGGAAGGAGAAGGAAAGGAGCAGCAGGAAGGGATGGACTGAAGGGGCATGCACAGCCCCGTACTTATAGCTGGAGGAGGCCAACCGCCGAGCACCACGATCACAGGTAATCATGACCAGTTTCTCTGCATGCAGGGACTTGTCAAGTTGTGCGGTTGCCGAGGCGTCGTGGGGATGCGCAGACGCCCACATCCAATCAATCGCCACGCGGCGCCCAAGGCCGCATGCTGTTAGGGCCCGCACAGGCCAATGCATCGGGCAAAGGTTACCATTCCGGTGCAACAAGACCAAGACCAACAGAGCGGCAGGACGGAGGTCACCGTGGAGCCCAAGACGGCATCATCACCAGTACTTTTGGCAGCCGAAGACCACCTTTGGTCAGGATAACTTGTACTATATGTTCCCCTTCAAAATGGCCAATTGTTGGTGCCCTTCCCGCTCCTTATTTGGGGAGAGGCCCAGGGCCTCTATTAGTAGAACTGGCCACACAGAGTAGAGGGACATCTAGAAATCTGGTAGAGCCCTAGCAGAGAGAGGGAGAGAGGCGACTGAGCTCAACCCAGCAGTTCATCGCACCAGCTCAAGAACACCTCTCGCGAGGCTGTTCTTCCCTTGTACTGTTCATCATCAGCCCCCGAGGCAATCCACCACACCACACACTGGAGTAGGGTATTACACCACAATGGTGGCCTGCACTAGTATAAACATTGTGTCCCTTGTGCTGTTTGTTGTTTCCAGCTCAAATCACGCGAGGAGATTGGATGTAGATCGGTAGGGGAGAGATCTCCGCACGCACCCCAGTGTTCGAACCTCAAGGGTCTGCCGGAACCCGAAATCCGACAGAAGCTCCTTTCACGTACGAATTTGACGGTATGCTTTGTGTAACTTGCATGTCATATATTATTGCTCTAACACTTGGTCAAGGTTAGCCTCAAAAAACGATTAGGCCCTTTATAGATGGAAGGAGGGAGTATGTAAGATTTGCTCATACATGTGTTCAATTGCTTGTTTGCATCAGCCAGCCATTCCAGGACTGTTTGCTTTGATTACTTGTTGTTATTGACCTAACACTCTAACAAAGCTTGTCAACGATTTAAACACTAAGGGCTGATGTAGTGGGGGCTTGTCTCACTACTAGGAAAAGGCATGCTAGTGGCGCACCGAATTTGCCTTCTAATGGCGCACTACCGGTGCGCCACTGGCATCACGCCATTAGAATTAAATTCTAATGGTGCACCACCGGTGCGCCATTAGTATCTGGTGTTCTAATGGCTCACCACATAGTGCGCCATTAGTATAGCCTGCAGTGCGCCATTAGAATGCCTCCCAGGGGGCCATATGTACCCATGTGCTTTGGCATTCTAATGGCGCACCAGCAGTTAATGCGCCATTAGTGTGATGATCACAGTGCGCCATTAGTGTCTTGTGTGGTGCGCCATTAGTATGAATATTAGGTTTTTTTTTGCTTTTCTGATTTTTGCACAGGTTACAAAATATATTATTGGACAGAATATAGACAGCAGCACACAGCAACATCAGATTCATCGAATACAATAGAAGATTAGTCTCCGAATACAATTCATCATATTAGTCTCTGAATTCAAAAGACCGAACAAAGATAAAACATTACAAGTCTCAAGACCGCGAGTATCGAGTTTGTCGGAAGTAATACTAATCCTAACAAGTCCTACTAATCATCATCATACAACTTCTACTCGTTATTCATAACAAGTCATACAATCATCATCTTGATAGTCTTCAAACCAACCCTACTTAATTGTTCTTAGCACATGATCATCAATATTAGGCAGGACCTAAATATCCTATTTAAGCTAAAATAGCATAAAACAATATAGACCCTGAGTCTCCATTATGGAGAATGGAGAACATCCTGTCTCCAATTCTTGCGCTTCGCTTCCTTTTGCTTCCAAGAAGCTCCTTACGACTGTCCATACATTTTTTCCATCCTTTGATTTTCATGCCTCCACTTCTTTTAGAAATCTCGTATGGACAGTTGAGATTCGTAGGACGACCTGGCTGTATGCTCAAAACATTAACACTACCTTTCAGATACATCATATGAGGCACACAATTCTCTGGGATTATCTGTTGAAAAACATAGTAATAACTTCATAGTTAGCAATGATGTACTAGTTTTAGAAGTATGCAAAAGATGCACGGATGTCGTAATAGTAAAAATCTTACCAGGGTATCTCCATGGTAGTTACCGTAGTTGAACACATGCACTAGTGGCACGTATTTACCATAATGTTGAGGAGTTTGATTGTAGATATTGTAATTCTCAATGTCAGTACAAAATCCGACCAAATGATTTTTCTCCTTGTAAGTTGTTAAATCGGAGCCATCGGTGTAGTGGGTTTTGTCAACCATCTCCCGCACATTCTTTGAACAATAAAAATAAGCTGTCAATGGAAATAAGTTGTCAACTATTTTGAAATAAACAATATAAATTAGCTAATAACTATGTTTGAGAAACTCACATAGCGGTAGAACTGGAGGCGTATCAACAAGGACCCAAATGTCCATATTGTCTTGGTTGATGTCAGGATTACCAAGATCCATGGTGATAAGCATACCCTCATCAAAACCATACATCTTGCAAAATGCTTCCCAATTTTTGCAACCAAAATGGGTTACGCTCTCAGAATTATATAGATTTACTTCAAAGTCCACATCGTGATGAGTCCTTAGGTGAATTTTCTTTGTTTCAGAAATTTCATGGTCTTCAAAATCCATCCTCTCCAAGACATAGCGTCTTGCATGGCATGGGATAAGCTATACTCGAATTGTAAAAGATGAAAATTACACGTTGAAATATTTGAAGTCATGATTAATTATGAAAATAACACTTGTCATCGTTGTGTACCGTTTCAACTTCGAAGGTCTCCTCGAGCTTAATGCTGAAGCGCCGATCATCGTCCAGGTGAGGCATGTTGCACAGACCTCGATCGTCGTGGCACCAGTCGCACTCCGCCAGGAGACTTTCATCGTCCGATGATGATGACGACATATCCTATGTTCATAATTCAAAACTACATCATTTAGGGTTTGTCGACACCGAGGCATCCTAAAAGCTAAGCTTTTATCATTTAGGGTTTGTCGACGCTGAGGCACCCTAAAAGCCTAAGCTTTAATCATTTAGGTTCTTATCGACACCGAGGCACCCTAAAAGCCAAGGTTTCATCATTTAGGGTTTGTCGACATAGAGGCACCCTAAAAGCCTAAGCTTTCATCATTTAGGGTTTGTCGACGCCGAGGCACCCTAAAAGCCTAAGTGTACATCATTTAGGTTCTCATCGACACCGAGGCATCCGGGGTAGCCAAGTTAAGTTTTCATCATTTAGGGTTTATCGATGCCGAGGCACCCTAGGTTGGGCCTAATCACTTGGCACTAATCACTTGGCTCTATTGCCACCTATGGTTTAATACAGCAAGAATAAAGGGGCAGTTGATCCTACTTAATTAAGTACTAAGATACCCCGGCCCATGCATTAGTAGCAAGTACCTCATATGTCCGATTTTTAGCAAAGTCATGCTAAAATTAACGGAAAATTTCAGCATGACCTTTGCTGAAAATAGGACATATGGAGTACCCGAATTTGCCGGAACGGAAGTTAATCGACATTCCGGCAAACTCAAGGGCCTCTCGGGGTACCTGCAAAATCATCACGACACGAAGGGCCTCTCAAGGGCCTCAAGCAGCAGTGGCGTCTCCCAGGACCCCATTTTTTTGCTAAATTTCTTTGAGCAACAATCAGAGAAGATAATTTTCTGAAACAATTCAAATCTGAACTGTATCTTTGGTCATACAAATCTCTGAAACTATACAAATCTGAAATATATATTTGGTCATACAAATTTATGGAACTAATCAAATCTGAACTGTATCTTTGGTCATACAAATCTCTGAAAATTTTCTAAATCTGTGGTCATACAAATTTATGGAACTAATGAAATTCTGGATTCAGAAGTTGGACTTCAAAAATCTTTCATGCAAATTACTTGAAGTACTGAAGTTAAATTGTTTTCAATCTGTCCAGATATTGTCAGTGACAATTAGGGTCATTCAGAAAGATGCTGAAGAGAAGAAATTAAATGTGTATAATTTATAAGGACCAAAAACAATATGCAGGAGCACCAATTTGTATGGCCAAATGGTAGCTACATGTATGGAAATCTTAACAACATGTGATTTGCACGCATCTATCTATAATGGCCATTACTTATATCTCTATCTGAGAAACCTTAGGAACCCTATGGTTAATTGAAGATAAGCATGGCAGGAATTGAAGGTATGGCAGCAAACTGACAACAAGAAGTAGCAGCCGCGTGACGGTGGCGGCGGCAACCCACGAGCATGCGGGGCCCGGCGTCCGTGCACGAGCGTGCGGTAAAGGCGGCCGTAAGAAGCAGCAGCAGCGGCACGACGGGGCGGCGGCGGCGAGCTCCTGCTCCTAACCCTAGGTCACCACCCCGTGGGGGCATGGGGATGAGCGGGGGAGAGAGGGAGGGAGGGACAGAGACTAACCGTCGTCGATGAGCAGCAGCCGCGCGGGGAGGCTCGCGCTGCCGTCGAGGAGCGCGTCCGTCAAGCAGATACCTCCACAGACGGTGAGGCCGCGGTGGCCGGAGGTGGAAGAAGGCGCAGACGGCGAGGAGGAGTCCGGCGAGGGTCGGGGCGGCGGGGGTGGGGGCGCGGGGGCGGCGGGGGTGGAGTCCGGTGAGGGTCAGGGCGGCGGCGTCGTGGGTCGGGGCAGCGCGCGGGTGGATCTGGTGGCGAGGGAGAGAGGGTCGAAGGGGATCTGGTGAGGGAGAGGGAGGATAGCTAGGGGGAGGGTTCTAATGGCGCACCAACTAGCCGTGCGCCATAAGTATGACTATTCTAATGGCGCACCTCACCTCGGTGCGCCATTAGAATTTTGTTTTAATCTAGCCCACTAACCATATCTACAGCCTAACCCTATCTACAACAGAACCCACCCACTAGCCTGACTGGTCAGCATGCAGCACACACACCAGGAGGTCTTGGGTTCGATTCCCAGGCTCCCCAATATTTTTTTATGCATTTTAAATGCTGTTTTTGATATTTATTTGTGTTTAAATATGTTCAAACTTGTTTAAATCATAACAGTAATATTTTTTTATAAAAAAAGTAATAATTTTTTTAAAATATGTTCAAATTTGTTACTTGAAAATATCATCGGCGGCGGCGGTGGAGCGGGGGAGGGTGCGGGGGGCCGGGTGCTCGTCGGCGGCGGTGGAGCGGGGGAGGGTTGCGGTGGGTTGTCGGCGGCGGTGGAGCTAGCGGGGGAGGGTGCGGGTGGGATCGATATGGAGGGGGATCGAGATCGAGATGGAGGGGGAATTGAGATCGAGATGGAGGGGGAGGGGGAGGTGCGCCATTAGTAGTTTTGCAAAAAAGTAAAAAAAAATATACTAATGGCGCACCGGGTAATAGTGCGCCATTACTAGTTTAAACTAGTAATGGCGCACTGTGAAACGATGCGCCATTAGTAGTTTTGCAAAAAAAGAATAATTTTTTTACAGTAATGGCGCACTGTCTGCTTGGTGCGCCATTACTACTTAGAACTAGTAATGGCGCACTTCGACCTGATGCGCCATTAGTATGTATGGAAAAATGAAAAATAATAATTTAATACTAGTGGCGCACCATGTTTCTGGTGCGCCATTAGTGTCTTCCACACTAATGGCGCATCACCAACCGGTGCCCATTAGTATATAGTAGTGGCGCACTGCTTCCATGGTGCGCCATTAGTATCAATCCTACCTATAGCCCTTTTCCTAGTAGTGTCTAACTCATAGGTGACATAAAGGTTTGGCTGTACACTAAAGTAGGCTCTCCAATAGTACCTGGAGATCCAGTTCGAAGGTATGCCTAGTTTTTACATAGTGCACACATAGTAAATGCTCATTTCATTGTGTAAAGTGCAATAGATGTGGCATGTTTCATTATGTGGTGTTATTTTGTTATAATCTCATCCTTTTGTGTTGTTCACAGACGGGAAAGTATGCATATTTATCTTCTAAGGAGATGAGTAACTAGTTTGTGTCACCTTGTAGAGGGGGTGCATTGAAGATAAGATTGAGGATTTCCAAGTACAAGATGTTAGGAAGGAGCCATGCAAGAGAAGTAGGAGCAGCGCTGAGCCTATTCGACCAGTTAAGGTAAGTCACTGTATCCAACTCAATAGTTCAATTCCTTGTATGTTTCAGGCATAGTTAATTTGCTCTTTTCAATTGCTTTATTTGTCCTCAGTTAATGAGATGCCCAAACAACGATTAGTTGACATAATTAAAGGCCTTACCATTTAATTACTTTGGAGAAGTGTGCCTGAAGCTTTGAAGTCTATTAACCAACTATTACTGCATGAGGCTCACAATCTAGTTTATACTAGGCTAATGATGGCATAGTTTTGCTTGTTGTAGTAGGTTTGTAGGAATCCCTCTGCTATTCATTATGCTCCCTAAGACTTTAATAGACCTACAGAATGGCCAACTGCATGCTTACTTATACGCAACATGCTATCTAAATTTGTAACTTGTCTGTGTTTTGGATTTGGCCCCAACATTATGCTCCTCAGGTGAGCTTAGAGAGATTTTTGTATGCAGGCTGCATAGACTACCATTTTTATAATTTTTAAAATATCACCTGCTTATGCTTCATGACGTGTAACATTATTGTTAGTCCTGTTTTGCCATGTACAAAATAGTGTTTCTTGCTCGCTTCACTGTTGTAAATATATTTTTGCCCTAGTCATGTGTACTTGTAGAAACATTTCAAGATGAAGTGACATCCACACATAGATCTGCGAGCAGTGCGGCATGGCCGTTACCGAATGATTATGGATTGGAATTGGAATGTGCTGATGTTCTCAAGCATCAACTAGAGGTGGCAAGACAATGTGTACATGATTCTCAACATACAATCAACAAGTTGAGACTTGACATGCCGGTATTAGATGTAGGAGTCAAAAAAATGAAACAAGACACTGAGGTAACCACGAAGGAATTGGAGATTTTGCAGACTGAAATTTGTGCTATCTGAATCTGGCCAATCCTATTTTCTGAAGAGATTATAGTTCAAATGGTAAGTTCTGTTGATGCGTGTCCATGATGTATGAACTTTATTTGTCTAGTGTATGTAATTTGCTGTTTGTGTACGCTTTATTATCACTGCTGCCGAACTATAATGCTTGGTGGGTTTATTCGGCTGTAATTTCTTTATTGTATAGTGTAGGATTATTCTATGTTTCTATGCCTTAGTCTTTTTGTTGTATAGTGTATGTTTTTAGAGGCGATAGTATAGAGTAGGATAATTCTTGAATATGCTATATCGTTGAAATGGGGGCCAACACGCCCAAACATTTCCTGGACGCCATACAAAGGAACAAACATGTGTAGTCAAAGCGGGCCTTAATTGGGCCGGTCAAAATAATATTAAGTGGATCCCAAATGATGTGGCCCACTGTAACAACGACTCTTAGCAGGCCATTAACAAGCCAAAAGCTCGATAGGGCCATATAAATGGAAATGGCATGCGAGCCTCTAGCAGGCTGAAATACATGTCAATTTTGTCTCGACCCTTTTACTTTACGGGTCAGTAAGAGGCCGAAAGTGTTATGGGCCAGAGGAGGCCCAATTTGCAAACTAGGCTTTTAACAGGACGAAAGTCACGTTGGGTTGAAATGATGCCCTGCGGAACTTGGGCCCCTAATGGACTTAAAGTCAAAGGCCCAACTGTTGTGCGGGCTGTTAACATGCCGAGAGACAAAATGGGCTAGGAGTTGGCCCATTTACTGAATGGGCCGAGGACAGGCCTAAAGGCACAACGGGCTAGAATTGTCCCAACTACAGAATGGGCTGAGAAAAGGCCGAAAGACGTTCCGGGCCGTTAACGGGCTGGAACTGACGATGGGATGCTAATAGGCTGAGAGAAGCTCGGGCCACAATTGGGCCCAAAGACATAGCGGGCCGTTAATGGGCTAAAACTAACGATGGGTTGGAAATTGTCAAATCTAGAATGGGCCTTTGATGGGTCGATTATGTGTAACTTGTATAGGCCATGCTTGTAAATGGGCCTGACTCAAGTAGGTCGCTAATGGGCCGACCCGCTTATTTTGAAAGGCCCAGCTTTTTAACCTGAATGGGCCACTGTTGGGCCGGTCCACGTGCCAACATATCATAGGCGCATCTCACCCATTGGATGAGTGACACATGTGCCAATGCGGAGTTGACACGTGGTTTTGTCGGCCAATGAGAATTTTACACATGGAAAATCGGGATTGGTCGTGGTTGTTAGCGGGTTATCGGATCCAAAATCGGACTAGATAGCTTAACGGCGACCCGTTATGGTGGATGCCACATGTCGGTCACCCTTGACGAAAGCACTTCCATGACGCGGCATTTATCGTCATGGAAGTGAACAGTTCTATGATGATAATTTTGGTAATGTCATGGAACACTTCTACGACAACACAGGTATGACTATCTTGATTCTGTCATAAAATCGTCATGGATGTACATGCATGACAGAAAACGGGACCTACTGTGACGAACGCATATCATCACGGAAGTGTATTTTTTTTGTAGTGTTGGCGGAAGCCAAGGGGAGTGCCCATACCCGATACTCAGTTCTCATTCGGTGGTGGAGAAGATGATGTTGGAGATGCAGAAGGAATCTTGTCCTCGGATTTCCATGGTAGTGATCCACCATCATAAGAGGAGGAGTGAGTCTCACGGGTCCTGCAACTAGCAGCCAAACACATACCTTTAAACCTTGCCTCATATTCAAAGACTTGGTTTTGGAGGTCATAGATCTAGCTTTGGAGGAAGTTGATTTGCTCGTTGAGGGTGAAGAAGATGTCCTTCATGGGCTTGCCATCCACCTTGAGATCACGGGAGAGATCCGTGATCATGAGGTGACTGGCATTGAGCCCACGCTCCACCATCCCCCTGCACTGGAAGACATGTTGCTCCATAGCTTCAAGCCTAGCCTCCATGGTTCCCGTCCCCTTGGGACATGGCACATTGCGAAGGTGAAGCACCCCCTCATGCATCTCGATGGTCTGAGGGTACTGCACCACCTCCCACAGATATGGGTTGATGACGTTCTTGAAGAACTTATCCTTGGAGGAGCCTGAGGTGGCCATGGTAGATGGGATCTGACAGAAACAGCAAGGAAAAGAAACAGAGGATTTCTCCGTGATACGGTGATCATCATGTTCGGGAAGTATATATAGATTTTTTTATCTTGGAGGACAAGCATACGGAAGAAAAACGAAGTATGGAAGGTGTCCCAGGTGGGCACAACCCACCTGGGCGCGCCAGGCAAGCCAGGGTATGCTTCCTGGAAGTTTCTTTATTTCCTAAATTTCTAAATATTCCAAAATTGATAAAAAAATATTTTTGCGGAATTTTCGGAGTCCGTTTACTTACCGTATCATGTACCTCCTTATTTTCACGATTCTGGAGTGTTCCAGACGGACTGCTTTATGTGTTCTTCCGGTGTCAAAGTTTGGATAATATCACTTTCAACATTAATGGGCGTACCTGAGATATAATGTTTTACTCGTTGCACATTAACAACCTTTGGGTTAGTACCTTCGGAATTATTTATTTTGATGGCTGTAGACCGATAAACGTCCTCGATGACATATGGGCCTTCCCATTTTGAGAGGAGTTTTCCTGCAAAAAATCTAAAATGAGAGTTGTACAAAAGAAAATATTCTCCGACTTTAGAATCACACTTTAGGATTCTTTTGTCATGCCATATTTTAACTTTTTCTTTAAATAATTTTGCATTCTCATAAGCTTGGGTTCTCCATTCATCTAATGAACTAATATCAAATAACCTCTTTTCACTGGAAAGTTTGAAATCATAATTGAGTTCTTTGATTGCCCAATATTCTTTATGTTCTAACTCAAAAGTAAAATGATAAGCTTTTCCATAAACCATTTTATAAGGAGACATACCCATAGGATTTTTATATGTTGTTCTATAAGCCAAAAGTGCATCATCTAATTTCTTAGACCAATTCTTCGTGGACCTATTGACAGTCTTTTGCAAAATTAATTTTATTTCTCTATCGCTAAATTTGACTTGACCACTAGACTGAGGATGATAAGGTGATGCAATTATATGGTTAACATCATACTTGGCAAGCATTTTACGGAAAGCACCATGAATAAAGTGTAAACCACCATCAGTCATTAAATATCTAGGGACTCCAAACCTGGGGAAAATAACTTCCTTAAGCATTTTAATAGAGGTGTTCTGATCAGCACTACTGGTTGAAATAGCTTCTACACATTTAGTAACATAATCAACAGGAACCAAAATATGTGTATACCCATTAGAGGAAGGAAAAGGTCCCATGTAATCAAATCCCCAAACATCAAATGGTTCAGTAGCAAGTGAATAATTCATAGGCATTTCTTGACGCTTACCGATATTACCTATCCTTTGACATTCATCACAAGATAAGACGAACTTACGACCATCCTTGAAGAGAGTAGGCCATTAAATCCAGATTGCAATACCTTGTGAGCAGTTCCATCTCCAGCATGATGCCCCCCATAAGCTTTGGAGTGACATTTCCATAGGATTTGTCCCTGTTCATGGTTAGGTACACAATGTCTAATAATACCATCTACTCCTTCTTTATAAATATGTGGGTCATCCCAAAAGTAATGTCTTAAATCATAGAAGAATTTTTTTCTTTTGTTGGTTTGTAAAGCTAGGTCGTAAATATTTAGCAACAATGTAATTAGCATAATCAGCATACCAAGGAGTACTATGAGCAACATTTATTGCAGCTAACTGCTCATCAGGAAAAGTATCATCAATAGGTAGTGGGTCATCAAGCACATTTTCAAGCCTAGATAAATTATCAGCTACTGGGTTCTTAGCTCCTTTTCTATCAATGATATGTAGATCAAATTCTTGTAACAAGAGAACCCATCGAATAAGTCTAGGTTTAGCATCTTTCTTTTCCATAAGATATTTGATAGCAGCATGGTCTATGTGAACAGTTACTTTGGAATGAACAATATAAGGTCTAAATTTATCACAAGCAAACACAACTGCTAAGAATTCTTTTTCAGTAGTAACATAATTTCTTTGAGCACTGTCTAGAGTTTTACTAGCATAATGAATTACATTAAGTTTCTTATCAACTCTTTGTCCTAGAACAGCACCAACAACATAATCACTAGCATCACACATAATTTCAAAAGGCAAGTTCCAATCAGGTGGTTGAACAATAGGTGTAGAGATTAAGGCTTTCTTGAGTGTTTCAAAGGCTTCTAAACAATCAACATAAAAAAGGAATATCCTTTTGCAAGAGACTATTAAGAGGCCTAGAAATTTTAGAAAAGTCATCGATAAATCTCCTATAGAAACCAACATGACCTAAGAAAGTACTAATACCTTTTATATCTTTAGGACATGGCATTTTATCTATTGCATCAACCTTAGCTTTGTCCACTTCAATACCTCTTTCAGAAATTTTATGACCCAAGATAATGCCTTCACTAACCATAAAGTGGCACTTCTCCCAATTCAAGACAAGATTTGTTTGTTCACATATCTGCAAAACTCGATGAAGATTGCTTAAACAATCATCAAAAGACTTCCCATAAATAGAAAAATCATCCATGAAAACCTCAACAATCTTTTCACAAAAATCAGAGAATATAGCAGTCATACATCTTTGAAAGGTAGCAGGTGCATTACATAAACCAAAAGGCATACGTCAATAAGCATAAGTTCCAAAGGGACAAGTAAAAGTGGTCTTTTCTTGATCAGGTTGAGAAACAGGTATTTGTGAAAACCAGAATATCCATCAAGGAAGCAAAAATGTGTGTTCTTAGATAATATTTTGAGCATTTGATCAATAAAAGGCAGAGGGTAATGATCTTTTATAGTTGCTTTGTTTAATTTTCTAAAATCAATTACCATTCTATAGCCTGTAATAATTCTTTGTGGAATAAGTTCATTCTTATCATTAGGAACAACAGTAATACCTCCTTTCTTAGGGACACAATGAACAGGACTTACCCATCTACTATCAGCTATAAGATAGGTTATACATGCCTCCAGAAGTTCTAATATTTCCGTTATTACCACTTCTTTCATCTTCGGGTTTAACCGACGTTGATGATTAACAACGGGTTTAGCATCAGGTTCCATATTAATTTTGTGCTGACATAGAGTGGGACTAATGCCCTTTAAATCATCGAGAGTATATCCAATAGCAGCTCGGTGCTTCCTTAGAACTTTCAATAATCTTTCTTCTTCATGTTCTGAAAGGTTAGCACTGATAATAACATGATATATCTTCTTTTCATCAAGATAAGCATATTTCAAAGTGTCTGGAAATAGTTTTAATTCAAACACAGGATCAACTTTAGGTGGAGGAGGACCTCCTAGAGTTTCAATAGATAGACTGTGTTTAAGAAGAGGACGTTGTTCAAAGAAAATGTTATCTATTTCATTTCTTTCATGCACATGTAAATCATTTTCATGGACTAGCAAATATTGTTCTAAAGGATCAGTAGGTGGTACAACAATAGAAGCAAGGCCAATTAATTCATCCTTACTAGGCAATTCTTATTCATGAAGCTTTATACTAAACTTAGAAAAATTAAATTCATGAGACTCATCACCAAAGCTAACACCGACAGTTTGCTTCTCACAATCTACTCTAGCATTAACGGTGTTCAAGAAAGGTCTACCAAAGATAATGGGACAAAATTCATCTTGTGGGGAACCAAGAACAAGAAAATCAATAGGGTATTGAATTTTCCCACATAAGACTTCAACATCTCTAACAATCCCAATCGGTGATATTGTGTCTCTATTAGCAAGTTTAATAGTAACATCTATGTCTTCTATTTTCTGTGGGTGCTATGTCATCCATAATTTCTTGATATAAGGTGTAGGTAACAGCACTCATGCTAGCACCTATGTCACATAAACCATGATAACAGTGATCTCCTATTTTAACTAAGACAACGGGCATGCTAACAACATGTCTATGTTTATCCTTTTTATCAGGTTTGGCAATTCTAGCGGCTTCTTCACGGAAGTAAATAACATGCCCATCCATATCTTCTTCCAAGAGATCTTTAACCATAGCAATACTAGGTTCTACTTTAATTTGTTCATCAGGTTTAGGTATTCTAATATAGCTTTTGTTAACCACAGTTGGAACTTTAGCATGTTCCTTTATCCTAACAGGGAAAGGTCGTTTCTCTATATTAGCAGAAGGAACAACTAGATCAACTTTATAAAGTATAGTTTCTTCTTTAACCAGTACCGGTTCTTTGATTTGTTATTTAATAGGTGGGTGATATTTAGACCACTTCTCTTTAGGGAGTTCAACATGAGTAGCAAATGATTCACAAAAGGAGGCTAATATCTCAGAGTCAAGTCCACATTTAGTGCTAAAATTTTGAAAAGCATTGGTATCCATAAAAGGTTTTAACACAATCATACTTAAGTTTAATGCCTGACTCTTTACCTTTGTCGAGTTCCCAATCTTCATAGTTGCATTTAATTATTTCCCAAAGATCCCACCAAAATTCAATAGTCTTCTTCATAAAAGAACCAACACAAGAAGTATCAAGCATGGTTTGATCATTACGAGAAAGCCGAGCATAAAACTTCTGGATAATAATTTCTCTTGAGAGCTCATGATTGGGGCATGAATATAACATTGACTTAAGCCTCCCCCAAGCTAGAGCGATACTTTCTCCTTCACGAGGCCAAAAATTATATATATAATTCCGATCACGATGAACTAGATGCATAGGATAAAATTTTTGGTGGAACTCCAATTTCAAACGATTCCAATTCCAAGATCTAATATCATCGCATAGCCTATACCATGCCAATGCTTTTCCCTTCAAATATAAAGGGAAAACCTTTTTCATAACTTCATCCCTGGGTAAACCTGTAAGCTTAAACAATCCACAAATTTGTTCTACATATATCAAGTGCATATCAGCATGTCCGGTTCCATCTCCTGCATAAGGATTAGCCAGCAGTTGTTCTATCATACCCGAAGGAATTTCATATTCAATAATTTCCGTAGGTGCAGTAAGTTGAGGGGTAACTAATTGTGGTTTCGGACAAGGTGAAGATACCTTGAACAAACCCCTCCAAAGGATTGTTTTCCATAGTAACAAGTGACAATAAATTTCAGCACACTATATAAATGTTTCCTTACCAAAGTCCACTTACCAAAGGTGCTTCACTCCCTGGCAACAATGCTAGAAAATAGCCTTGATGACCCACAAGTATAGTGGATCAATTGTAGATCTTTTCGATATGTAAGAGTGTCAAACCCAACGAGGAGCAGAAGGAAATGATAAGTGGTTTTTAGCAAGGTAATGTCTGCAAGTGCTGAAATTGTAAGTAGCAAAGTAGTTTGATAGCAAGATAATTTGTAATGAGCAAGTAACGATAGTAGTAAAAAAAGTGCAGCAAGGTAGCCCAATCCTTTTGAGGCAAAGGACAGGCCAAAACGTTCTCTTATGATAAGCAAAGCGTTCTTGAGGGTACACATGAATTTCATCTAGTCATTTTCATCATGTTGGCCTAATTCGTGTTCAGTACTTTGACAATTTGATATGTGGGTGGACCGGTGCTTAGGTGTTGTTCTTACTTGAACAAACCTCCTACTTATGATTAACCCTCCCTCAAGCATCCGAAACTACGAGAAAAGTGTTAAGAATAAATTCTAACCATGGCATTGAACTTTTGGATCCAATTGGTCCCTTACGGAATAGCGCATAAACTGGGATTTAAGCTTCTGTCACTCTCGCAACCCATCATCTAATTAATACTCCACAATGCATTCCCTTAGGCCCAAATATGGTGAAGTGTCATGTAGTCAACGTTCACATGACACCACTAAGGGAATCACAACATACATACTATCAAAATATCGAACACATATCAAGTTCACCTGATTACTTGTAACATGATTTATCCTGTGACCTCAAGAACAGAAGTAACTACTCGCAAATGACAATCATGCTCAAGATCAGAGGGGTATTAAATAGCATATTGGATCTGAACACATAATCTTCTACCAAATAAACCATATAGTAATCAACTACAAGATGTAATCAACACTACTAGTCACCCACAAGCACCTATCTATATCCGGTAACAAGATTGAACACAAGAGATGAACTAGGGTTTGAGAGGAGATGGTGTTGCTGAAGATGTTGATGGAGATTTCCCTCCCCAAGATGGAAGAGTTGTTGGTGATGATGACGATGATTTCCCTCTCCGGGAGGGAAGTTCCCCTGGCGGAATCGCTCCACCGGAGGGTAAAAGTGCTCCTGCACAAGTTCCACCTCGAGGCGGTGGCGCTCCGTCCTGAAAGTCCTCTCCTTATTTTTCTAGGTAAAAATGACTTATATACCAGAAGATGGGCACCATAGGTGGGCCTGGGTGAGCACAACCGACCAGGGCGCGCCTGGGCTCCCTGGCGTGCCTAGGTGGTTTGTGCCCACCTGGTGGGCCCCCTCTGGTATTTATTGGCTCCAATATTCCTCATATATTCCATAAAAATTCTCTGTGAAGTTTCAGCTCATTTGGAGTTGTGCAGAATAGGTGGCCTGACGTAGCTTTTCCAGGTCTAGATTTCAAGCTGCCGGAATTCTCCCTCTTTGTGTATAACTTGCATATTATGAGAGAAAGGGCATTAGAATTACTCCAAAAAGCATTATTATGGATAAAAAGATTATAAATAGCAGTAACAAAACATGATGCAAAATCACTACTGCAGGATGCTGCTAACGCGACACTACGATCAGAGACCCTTCGACGAAACTGTGTGCGATGCCTTATTCGCAAACGGTGGTGTAAAAAACCCGTCAAAAAAGGTGCAAAACGATTACGATGGAGGATGCATCAAACACGGTTCAGATTTTAGTTGCGTGTGTGATTCAAGGCATACGGTTCAGTTCAATTAACCCTTTCCGATGAGGAGGAACAAAAGAAATGGGCAGCCAGATGAAGGCGTGTGCAATGTACAGCATACAGTTCACTCGGATGAACTGTTTGTGATTAGGTAACACAAAAGAAACGAGCAGCCAGATGAAGGTGTGTGCGATATACAGCATATGGTTCACTCAGATGAACTGTTTGTGATTAGGCAACACAAAAGAAACGGTCAGCCGGATTAAGGCGTGTGTGATTGAGGGCATGCGCTTCAGAAGGATTAACTGTTTGCGATTAGGCAACAGAACGAAAATGGGTAAGCCAGATCAAGGTGTCTGCGATTGATGGCATACACTTCACATGGATGAACTGTTTGCGATTAGCCACAACAAACTGAAATAGTTAGATAGATCAACGTGTGTGCACTAGATGAGCACACCCATTCTAATTAAAAGAAGCGTGTGCGATGGTAATAACGAGTGTGCGCAGTTGTTGGAACAAGACGTGTGCTGACATTGCCAATTGTGCTGCACCCTATGGTGCAAACGCCACGTACGCGGTCGAGAAGGCGTACGTGCCCACGTTACGCCTTCCGGGAATAGTGCCGCACTTATAACCGTCAGTAAATTTTGAGCATGTGTCTCGTCACAATTTTTTTAGATGAACAGGGAGGCCGCGTCCCGTCACATTCCGAATTGCAAACTTGTTCACACTGATGAAAACCTAAACGGTTCCCACTTAGGAGCGTATTACTATGCGGTTATAAATACTACTACTCCAAGATGACTGCACATTCCCGCTCAACTCCTCATCCACAAAAAGTCAAAACCAAACAAGTCATTCATCATCATTCCCTTGCGTCCGCCATGGCCAGTGTGAGTTCTGGGTCGAGAGATTGCCACCAGGGAGAGGCGAGCCTGGAAGAGGAAGCATGAGAAATGCCCCGCCTCGCCGCGAAAGCAGCCAACATGTCCCGCCGCATGGCTGTAGAAGCAGAGAGGTCTCACTGCGCCGCCGAAGCAGCACAGAGGATCCGCCGTGCCGTCAATATAGGAGACTGTTCCGGACACGCCGCAGAAGCAGAATAGATGTGTCGCCACGCTGCGAATGCAGCAGAGATGTCCTCTCGTGTTGCGGCGGCTTGGGAAAATGTCTCGTGGGAAGGCAACGACTCTTACAGGCGCATGCGTGCCCTCGTCCTTAGGCAGATGGATCAGATCTCGAGGTGGGCGAGGTTGCAGGATGACCTGAAAGCCTTGTTTGAACAGTCTACCGACGTCATCCGACAACTAAATGAGAGCAATGCGAAGCTCCGGGCCGAGCGCGACCTGCTAAGGGCGAAGATCGTTGGAAGTGCGGAGCAGCAGGAGCAGACCATTGCGTTGTTGAAGAGGAACAATGTCATCATCGAGAAACTTATGGACGAGAATTCCATGTGGTGCATCGAGCATAGAAGGCTGGTGGAGGAATCCGTGGATTCTCTCAAGTAGCATCTTGAGGACAAGAAAGAGCTCGTCACCGCTCGTCGCGGGGACTAGTTCCCACGTCCTGCAGCAACGCATCAAGAAAGTAGAGATCAGTGAGCCAGATCATTGTCTTCCTTCTTCTTTTTCCCTTGTGTATTTTGGGCGTTGCCGCATGTGGCTTTTTTAAATTATGTTTCTAAATATGTAAGACAATTATTATCCAATGTCATCGTCCTTATATTCATCATGCTTTCTATAAGTCGCAGTCGATGCTATATAGGTCCGTCGGATCTTACATCAAGATCCATGCAAAACTTTCTTTTTCAGATTTTCATTTTTCTCTCTTAAATCTCAGTCCAGTGAGACATATAGCCATGTCGTAGAACAGGTGCTCGTGCGCCATTAATGGAGACGTTGGGAGGGAGGTGTGCGGCGGGTAGCGCTCAAAGGGCTCTCTTCCCAATGAGCACGCGCAGGGGTCTGATCGCACGCCTCCCGTACTCAAATAGCTACCCCGCACAGTACCTCCTATCCAGTAAAAAAAGGGGACGTGTGGCCGCATGTAATTGGTAAGTCGAACACACACGGTTTCAATAATACTTGTGTTTCCGATTTGTAACATGACAGCACTTGTTCCAAATTGACTTTGTTGATTGTTAATGTGTGTGCCTTCGCAAATCGGACAGAAAAACTACCACAGCATATTGGTGCCATGTCATGAGACCATGCCAAGTTTCATGATTTTCAGGCGTGTTTTGGAATTACAGGAATTAAAAAACCAAGTTTCTCAATCTTTCCGGCCGAGCCACTACGCCCATATGTTTGAATTTCACTCACATATCTTGCATGGGACCTAGAAATTCACCCACGGACACACATGTGATTTTTCAAACAACTTTGGTGCACTAGAGCCTGTGCTTGTAGTTCAAATTTGAATTATGCACATTAAATGCCCAGAAACTCAATTAACGTATAAAAAAGGTCAAGCGAACCCGGAATAATTCCAAAATTTAGCACGATACTTCTATTTGGTCTAATCTGGCTGTTTAAAAAAATAATGCGGGAGAAGGCAGTGTACGTATGTGGTTTCGCACACGGAGGTGACATGTTCCCTCTCGGAACCACGAGCCTTCTTGAGGGAAGCTCCGGTTTGCATGAAGCTTACACCAAAGCTTGTCCCAATTCGGCCAAAAGATTACCGCAGCATGTTTGTGCCATGTCATGACACCATGCCAAGTTTCATGATTTTCAGGCGTGTTTTGGAATTACAGGATTAAGAAACCAAGTTTCTCAATCTTTCCGGCTGAGCCACAACACCCAGATGTTTGGATTTCACTCCCATGTCTTGCATGGGACCAAGAAATTCACCAAAGCACACACATGTGATTTTTCAAACAACTTTGGTGCATTGGAGCCTGTGCTTGTAGTTCAAATTTGAATCATGCACATTAAATGCCCAGAGAGTCAACTAATGTGTAAAAAAGGCCAAAAAACCCGGAATAATTCCAAAATTTAGCACGATACTTCTATTTGGTCTAATCTGGCTATGTAAAAAAATTAAGGCGGGAGAAGGCAGTGTACGTATGTTGTTTCGCACACGGAGGTGACACGTTCCCTCTCGGAACCATGAAACTTCTTGAGAGAAGCTCCAGTTTGCAAGAAGCTTACACCAAAGCTTGTCCCAATTCGGCCAAAGAAATTACCACAGCATGTTGGTGCCATGTCATGACACCATGCCAAGTTTCTTGATTTTCAGGCGTGTTTTGGATTTACAAGAATTAAAAAACCAAGTTTCTCAAACTTTCCCGCCGAGCCACGACGCCCAGATGTTTGAATTTCACTCCCATCTCTCGCATGGGACCTAAAAATTCACCCAAGGACACATATGTGATTTTTCAAACAACTTTGGTGCACTGGAGCATGTGCTTGGAGTTCAAATTTGAATTATGCACATTAAATGCGCAGAAGCTCAATTAATGTATAAAAAGGCCTAAAGAACACGGAATAATTCCAAAATTTAGCACGATACTTCTATTTGGTCTAATCTGCTAGTGTACAAAAATTAAGGCGGGAGAAGGCAGTGTACGTATGTCGTTTCACACACGGAGGTGACACGTTCCGTCTCGGAACCAGGAGCCTTCTTGAGGGTAGCTCCGGTTTAGAAGAAGCTTACACCAACGCTTGTCCCAATTCGTCCAGAAAATTACTGCAGCATGTTGGTGCCATGTCATGACACCATGCCAAGTTTCATGATTTTCAGGTGTGTTTTGGAATTACAGGAATTAAAAAACCAAGTTTCTCAATCTTTCCGGCTGAGCCACAACACCCAGATGTTTGAATTTCACTCCCATCTCTTGCATGGGACCTAGAAATTCACCCAAGGACACACATGTGATTTTTCAAACAACTTTGGTGCACTGGAGCTTGTGCTTGTAGTTCAAATTTGAATTATGCACATTAAATGCCCAGAAACTCAATTAATGTATAAAAAGGCCAAACGAACCCGGAATAATTGCAAAATTTAGCACGATACTTCTATTTGGTCTAATCTGCCAGTGTACAAAAATTAAGGCGGGAGAAGGCAGTGTACGTATGTCGTTTCGCACACGGAGGTGACACGTTCCCTCTCGGAACCACGAGCCTTCTTGAGGGAAGCTCCGGTTTGCAAGAAGCTTACACCAAAGCTTGTCCCAATTCGGCCAAAGAAATTACCGCAGCATGTTGTTGCCATGAAATGACACCATGCCAAGTTTCAAGATTTTCAGACGTGTTTTGGATTTACAGGAATTAAAAACCAAGTTTCTCAATCTTTCCGGCCGAGCCACGATGCCCAAATGTTTAATTTCAGTCCCATCTCTTGCATGGGACCTAGAAATTCTCCCAAGGACACACATGTGATTTTTCAAACAACTTTGGTGCACTGGAGCCTGTGCTTGTAGTTCAAATTTGAATTGTGCACATTAAATGCCCGAAAACTAAATTAATGTATAAAAAGTCCAAACGAACCTGGAATAATTCCAAAATTTAACACTATACTTATATTTGGTCTAATCTGCCAGTGTACAAAAATTAAGCCAGGAGAAGGCAGTGTATGTATGTCGTTCCGCACATGGAGGTGACATGTTCCCTCTCGGAACCACGAGCCTTCTTGAGGGAAGGTCTGGTTTGCAAGAAGCTTACACAAAAGCTTGTCCCAATTCGGCCAAAGAAATTACCGCAACATGTTGGTACCATGTCATGACACCATGCCAAGTTTCATGATTTTCAGACGTGTTTTGGATTTACAGGAATTAAAAAACCAAATTTCTCAATCTTTCCGGCCGAGCCACGACGCCCAAATGTTTGAATTTCACTCCCATCTCTTGCATGGGACCTAGAAATTCACCCGAGGACACATATGTGATTTTTCAAACAACTTTGGTGCACTGGAGCATGTGCTTGTAGTTCAAATTTGAATTATGCACATTAAATGCGCAGAAATTCAATTAATGTATAAAAAAGGCCAAACGAACACGGAATAATTCCAAAATTTAGCACGATACTTCTATTTGGTCTAATATGCAAGTGTATAAAAATTAAGGCAGGAGAATGCAGTGTACCTATGTCGTTTCGCGCACGGAGGTGACACGTTCCCTCTCGGAACCACGAGCCTTCTTGAGGGAAGCTTTGGTTTGCAAGAAGCTTACACCAAAGCTTTTCCCAATTCGGCCAAAAAATTTACGGCAACATGTTGGTGCCATGGCATGACACCATGCCAAGTTTCACGATTTTCAGCCGTGTTTTGGATTTACAGGAATTAAAAAACCAAGTTTCTCAATCATTTCAGCCGAGCCATGACGCCCAGATGTTTGCATTTTATTCCCATTTCTTGCATGGGATCTATAAATTCACCCAAACACACACATGTGATTTTCTCAGCAAACTTTGGTGCATTGGAGCATGTGCTTGTAGTTCAAATTTGAATTATGCACATTAAATGCCCAGAAACTCAATTAATGCAAAAAATGCCAAACGAACCCGGAATAATTCCAAATTTAGACACGACACTCATGTACTAGTTGCATGTTCACTATACGTAAATGTTCTAGCAATTCAAGCACCATCCTTTCCCTCCGTAACACCATTTTGTCTCTCAAAACGTAATGAAAAAAATCAGGTATACCACAAACAGTTTAGTACAAAGAATTGTGTGGGATTCATATATAAAATATCTTGGGGGCACCGTCTTGTCTGGCTTACGCAGGGAGCTTTGTCGTCTACAGTCCACCGCCCCCGCTTGAACCACACTTGCGTGCCAGTTTCTTGCGGCACCGAGCGAAATTTTTTTGCCACCGCGGAAATATCTATCTCCCCGCCCCCTCCCTCCTACCAAAAGCCACATTTCCACTGTTCCTCCTTGCTTTCCAAGTTCAAACCTTCACTACTGCTTACTGGTAGCTCATCCTCCTCGTCGGCGACCCTTCTTCTTGCAGCGCCGCCTCCTCGCCGGCTACCCTTCTTCTTGGAGCGCCGCCTCCTCGTCGGCAACCCTTCTTCTTGCAGCGCCGCCTCCTCGCCGGAGACCCTTCTTCTTGTTGCGCGGCCTCCTCGCCGCTGACCCTTCTTCTTGCTGCGTGGCCTCCTTGCCGCCAAGCCTTCTTCTTGCTACGCGGCCTCGTTGATATGGTCTGGTAATCCACACCCCATCCACACCATCCTCCTCATTTCCCTTCCCACATGCCACGACTGACGGAGCGACACCTTCCACCGAAATCACTGCCCCTTCCTCCAATTAAGCGCCGCCCACATCTATTTTACACGCAGTATAACGTGGAGCTGAGTAGCATGCGGCCGCACGCGCGAATGAGGCCGCTATGGCTGCCATGCGTGTCGACCACCAAATCTTGGAGGAGCACCTCATCTTCGAGGCCACAGTCGACACTGCCACGCGGTTGTCTACTTTAAAATACAGTTCATGATGTTTTCTCGAGGCCACCGCTAGTGCCTTCTAGTGATTTGTCCTCTGTAGTGTTAATATGCAATCTGTTGTTCAGTTAACAGTTTGGTCTCTGAAATGTAATGTTCAGTTAACACTTTGGTCCAACAATTGCTACATTTCGTAGTATTGTTCCCCAGCATTCATTGTTTTGTTAACTATCTTATCTTCTAGTACATGTTTGAAAGTGCAACTATCCCTAGGTGGTTTAGGTAATTCCTAACAACATATAGCTCATTGAGCTAATGCTATTCCAAGATTAATATTTCAGGAAAAGCTCAATGAATGGCATGGCAATGATGAGGAAAGTGGACGCCTCAAAATACTAAGGACAAAAAGATTGGCTCAAGCTCAAAGCTCAAGACTCTACATTTTATATTTTAGTGATCCAAGATCACATTGAGTCTATAGGAAAAGCCAATACTATCAAGGAGGGATGAGGTGTTGCTTGATGAGGTTATTGCTTCATAGTGTTTAGTGATATGCTCCAAAAACCCTCAACTACCTTCCCACATCCACATATGACCTAAACCAAAATTCAAACTCGGCCCCACCGATTCTTTCTATCCGGCGCCACCGAGTTCAGATGTCATAGCCACTGCCACAAACCCTAGGCAAATCGGTCTCACCGATAGGGACCTCGTTCACACCGAGATGGGGTTGTAATCTCTCTGTTTCCCTTCGTAACGTTTCGGTCCTACCGAGATGAGCGATCAGCCCCACCGAGATTGCAATGTAAACTCTCTGTTTCCCTTTTGTAACATTTCGGTCCCACCGAAATGACCAAATCGGTCCCACCGAGTTTACCTAACCAACTCTCTGGTTAGCTTATTACCAAAATCGGTTCCACCGAGTTTGTGTAATCGGTCACACCAAGATTACGTTATGCCCTAATCCTAACCATATCAGTCCCACCGAGTTGCATCTTAGTCCCACCAAAAATCCTAACGGTCACTAGGTTTGGTAAATCAGTCCGACCGAGTTTCTCAATTCGGTCTCACCGAGATTGGTAAATTGTGTGTAATAGTTAGTTTTTGTGTGGAGGCTATATATACCCCTCCACCCACTCTTCATTCATCGAGAGAGCCATCAGAACATACCTACACTTCCAATAGACATTTTCTAAGAGAGAACCACCTACTCATGTGTTGAGGCCAAGATATTCCATTCTTATCATATGAATCTTGATCTCTAGCCTTCCGCAAGTTGCTTTCCACTCAAATATTCTTTCCACCAAATCCATATCCAGTGAGAGAGAGTTGAGTGTTGGGGAGACTATCATTTGAAGCACAAGAGCAAGGAGTTCATCATCAACACACCATTTGTTACTTCTTGGAGAGTGGTGTCTCCTAGATTGGCTAGGTGTCACTTGGGAGCCTCTGACAAGATTGTGGAGTTGAACCAAGGAGTTTGTAAGGGCAAGAAGATCGCCTACTTCGTGAAGATCTACCGCTACTGAGGCAAGTCCTTCATGGGCAATGGCCATGATGGGATAGACAAGGTTGCTTCTTCGTGGACCCTTCGTGGGTGGAGCCCTCTGTGGACTCGCGCAACCATTACCGTTCGTGGGTTGAAGTCTCCATCAACGTGGATGTACGATAGCTCAACCTATCGGAACCACGACAAAAACATCTGTGTCTCCAATTTCATTTGAATTCTCCAAACCCTTCCCTTTACATTCTTGCAAGTTGCATGCTTTACTTTCCGCTGCTCATAGACTCTTTGCATGCTTGCTTGAATTGTGTTAAGATTGCTTGACTTGTGCTAAGATACCTAAAATCTGCCAAAGACTAAAATTGGGAAAAGGATAGATTTTTAATTGGTCAAGTAGTCTAATCACCCCCCCTCTAGACATACTTTCGATCCTACAAGTGGCATCAGAGCTTTGGTCTCCATTTGCTTTGATTTCCATAGCTTTTGGTGGTCATAGCCTTGGTTTCACAACCTAGGAGAGTATGACGTCTAGCGAGGGAAATTACCACCATAGAGGTCCTTACTTTGATGGTACTAATTTTGCTAGTTGGAAGCATAAGATGAAAATGCATATTCTTGGACATAACCTCGCCGTTTGGGCTATTGTGTGTGTTGGCTTGCAAGGTGAATTCTCTGATGGGAGAGAACCAAATCGTGAAGCTACCGCAGAAGAGTTGAAGATGCTACAATACAATGCTCAAGCTTGTGATATCCTCCTCAACGGATTGTGCCCCGAAGAATTCAACAAAATCTGCCGTCTTGAGAATGCAAAGGAATTTTGGGATACTTTGATTGATATGCACGAAGGTACCGACTCCATCAAGGAATCCAAGTTTGATGTTCTTCAAAGTCAACTTGACAAGTTCAAAATGAAGGATGGTGAAGGTGTTGCTGAAATGTACTCTAGGCTTGCTCTTATCACAAATGAGATTGCCGGCTTAGGAAGTGAAGAGATGACCGACACATTCATCATCAAGAAGATCCTAAGAGCCTTGGATGGAAAATACGATACCGTATGCACATTGATCCAAATGATGCCAAATTACAAAGATCTCAAGCCAACGGAAGTCATTGGAAGAATTGTTGCTCATGAGATGTCACTCAAGGATAAGGAGGAGCTCCATAACAAGTCAAGTGGTGCTTACAAAGCCTCATGTGAAGCCCCCACATCATCAAGTGAGAAACAAACCTTCAATGAAGAATTGAGCTTAATGGTGAAGAACTTCAACAAGTTCTACAAGAATAGAAGCAAAGAGAGAAGTTCCAAGTCAAGGTCCTACAATGACAAAAGATCTTCTAGTCGACAGCGAAACTACTACAATTGTGGAAGACCTGGACACTACTCCAATGAGTGTACGACTCCCCACAAGAGAAGAGAAGATTCTCCCAAAAGAAGAAGTAGAAGAGAAGAATCACCATCAAGGGAGAGAAGGAGTAGGGATGATCGATATGAACGAAGACCCTCTCGGAGAAGCAAGGATTTGGAAAGGAAGGACAAGTCATCAAGGAGCTACACAAAACGAAGACATCAAGCTCATGTTGGTGAATGGGTATCCGGCTCTGACTCCGACAATGACTCCGAGAGAAGCTATCACTCCCACTCTGAATATACTCAAGATGAAGGTGTTGCCGGTCTAGCACTTGTGTCAACCAACTCCTATGACATATTTGATTCACCAAATGAAGGAATTGGAAGATGCTTCATGGCCAAAGGTCCAAAGGTATCACACTCCGAGTATGTTGATTTCAATAGTGATGAAGACGACTTGTTTGATGATGATGATTTACTTGTTGACAACCATAGTGATGAATACTATGATGAAACGAATGACAATGATAAGGAGAAGATTGAGTCTCTAACTAAAGAACTAAACACTCTTAAGTTAGCTCATGAAACTATCTTAGGAGATCATCGAGAACTTTTAAGGACTCATGAGAAATTACGTTTTGAGAAGCTCAACCTTGAGCAAGAGCATGAGTTCTTAAAGGCAATCAATGATGATCTTCGCAAGAAAAGTTCTTCTTACATTGCCATGCATTTACTCTTATCCACTTACATGCCTCAAGTCAAGTCTAGTAACAAGAACAAGAAAGATTCTTCCTCTAGTAGTAACAATAATCATGCTAAATCCAATATTGTTGCTTCTAGTAGTTCTCTTGATTCCATTAATGATTCTCTTAGCCAAGTTACACTTGAGCAAGAAAATAGCTTATTGAAAGGAATCATAGAGAAAGGTGTTTACAAGAGCCTTGCCGGGAGTAAGCAATTCGAGGAAATTGTACGCAAGCAAGGAAGGCACCGGAAGAATCAAGGTATTGGTTTTGAACGAAAGTTCAATGCCAATGGAGCTGAGTGGGAAGAAGATCAATACCCCAAGACGAAGTTTGTTCCTCAACAAGAGAAGTATGATCCTAATTATTTCAAAGGGACACAAGCTCAAGATGATCTTCCACCACAAGACCACAAGCAAAAAGGGCAAGGACAAGCTTCAAGAGGAAATTGATGCATTTGAAGAAGCTCCTAAGACCTTGGTCAAGTGGGTTCCAAAGACTACATCAAGTTCCACTTCATCAAGTACAACTAAAACTCTGTGGATTCCCATCAAGATGGTGTGGATCCCGAAGAAGAAGAACTAGAGAGTTCTTGAGGGTGACTCCGCCAACATACTTCACTCTTATCATTTTGGCAAGAACAAGTGCAATCAACTTCCACATCTTGCACTAGTTCAAGGAGTCACAAACCCTCTTGTTGGTAAGACAATGGACAAGGTAACCTAATGCTCTCATAGACATCATCTTGTGTGTGCATCACTCTATGTCTATGGATATCCTTGTTTGTTCCTTGTGGGACTAACCCATGTAGGTATTGAAAGTGCAACTCACTCCAAAGGATAGCCCCGAATGATCTACATCAACTTATAGCATCCACATCTTCCACACCTACATGAAGTCATCATTGACAAAACCCAAGGTTAGTTCATCCCTCTTAAGGGGGGATCTCACATCTAGGGGGAGCTTTACTCTAACAATTGAGTTAAAGCAACTCTAATGGTGTGAAAACAACAACGCTTTATGTAAAAGTGGTAACCCCACTTGTGCTTAAACGATGAGTATGACCTATGATCAAATGTTCTCATGTGACTCCTAAGTCAATATACTCATATATAGATGACCTAGTCATCGCCAATTGCTTGATAGATGCTAGAATTGGTTGTGCATGCTTTGCCACATATTTCAATTGCCATTTTATTGTGTGAGCACGTTGGTTGCATAATTTACTCATTCGAGGACATCCACTTGTTGTTCTGATTGATTGGTTTCCTTTTCTTTTGGCCAAGTGGATGGACAAGAATGCCTAAGAACCTTCTCTAGCTATCTATGCTTTTCTCATCTCAAACTCTATTCATGGTGCATCACAAAGTTTGATCAAGTCATATTCGAACCAATCTGTGTGAGGAGCACTCGGAGTCCTCGATTCATCATAGACTTAAACTTCCAAAACTTCTTTGTGTGTTTCAGTCTAATCGATTCATCCATTTCGGTCATACCGAGATCATTAAGTCGATCTAGGTTTTCAATCTCGATGCAACCGATTTGAACTTTTTGGTCACATCGAGTTTCCGTAACTGCTTGCAGTTATGAATCTCGGTGCCACCGAGTTGTTCCACTCGGCCACACCAACAGGCTCAGGCTATATATATCCACGGGTCAAATTCTGGAAAACTTTCCGAACCTCCTCGCCCGCGCTTAGCCTGCTCTGCCTTCCAGGGTCTCCAGATTGTCCTCCTCGTCACCAGTTGCCTCCTGCCGCTGGTCTCTACCGCCGTCAATGGGAATCATCCCCGCCGTTGCCGCCGTAGCAAGTTCATCGCCGAACTAGGGTATGGACTTGAACTTTGTGCTGTTCTAACTCCGATTCCCAAGCACATTGCTTTGCCATGAATCTTGCCATGATTGAAACCATTCTATCCATCGAAAACACTTTGTAGTTTAGTCGTGAATTGAAAATTTAGGGTTAGGTTTCCGCCTAAACCATCTCAGACCGACCGAGTTGATGAAATCGGTTCCACCGATTTGGATCAGGCCATTGCACATGTGATTCTCGGTCTGACCGAGAATTGCAAATCGGTGTGACCAACTTCAGCACTTTGTGAAACCCTAGCAGTCTCGGGGCCACCGAACTGTGACTCGGTCTGACAGAGTTCACTAGTTTAGGTTCCAAAAGCTGCTTCGGTATCACCGAGTTTGCAAATCGGTAGATACGAAATGCTTTCTGTGGAAAACTAAAACTAAGTTTTTAATTCATTCTTTTGCAAAAACCTCTATATTTTGTGATGCTCATCCACTCTACCTCATCTATAATCTATTCACAGCGTCTGCTATCAGTGTTTGCATCATGTCAGATCAGAGTGACAGTCAGAACAAGTCAGAGGAGCAGGTTCACTTGAGTGAGGGCACTAGTCCCTCTAGCAGCTCAGATGATGGCAGCAGGAGCACACCAAGCAATCTGCCAAAGGCTACCACCAGGGCCAGCAAGAAAAGAACCTCAGAGTCAAAGGATGAGGACTATGTGGTTGAGGAAGAAGAAACCACCTCAAAGAGGAAAGTCCTGAAGAAGGAATATGGCACAGCTGCTGCCACCAAGCCAGGACTGAAGCAAAAGGTTCCTACCAAGAGAGCTCCAATGTCTAAGGCCAGAGCATCTACTCAATAGACTTTGGGATCTGCACCCAAAGAGCAGGTTGTGGCGGAAAAGAAAAGGAAGGAAAGGGTCAAAAAGACCACTACCAGAGTGCTTGGGAGATCTTCAATCATGAAAGACTCTAAAGAAGAGGAAGAGGAAGAGGATGGAGCACCAGCACCCAAAGCTCAAAAGCTTATGGGAGAGCCATAAGATCCGGGGCTGCTCAATCTAAGCCCAAAGGAACTTCTAAGCCAGCTGCTCCAAAATCCAAAACTGCACCAAAGAGGAGTACCAGGAACATTCCAGCTGCTGAGAAAAACAAGGCCCCAGTGCCTGAAACTGTTGCTGAAGAAGAAGATGATGAGACACATGTTTTGAGGAAGTTAAAGCCAAAAATTCCAGATCATAATGACGCTCATCCTGTAGCAGAAAACATGAAGATCAGGAAGGACTCAGGACTGAGGCTATGGAGAGAGTCAGATCCATATGCCACCAGAAAGAGAACTGCTATGGACTACAGGTTCCATACCAAAGAACAGCAGGATTTTTATGAGACAGTGTTGCTTGACAAGAAACCAATAGTATGTGACATGAGATGGGTCAACTGGGAGTATATCAAGGAGAATGAAGAACATTATCCAGGAGTATATGACAGTTTCAAGGCTTGTGGAGTTGATGAGTTTGTGGCTCAGAAGCTCACAAAGTGGAATGATGAGCTTATCATGCAGTTCTACTCCACAGCTCACTTCTACCCAGATGGCAAGATAGTCTGGATGTCTGAAGGCACTAGATACCAGTCAACAGTAGCAGAATGGGCTCAATTGATCAATGCTCCTAAGGAGAATGAAGATGACTTGGATGTCTATGCCAAGAAGAAGAAGGATCACAACTCCATGGCTAGCATGTACAAGGAGATTCCTGATGCAGATCTTGAGACTCACCAATTTGGATCAGTGAAACACCTGTTGTCAGGACTGCCTACTATCAATTGGATCCTCAGGCACACTCTTCTGCCTATGTATGGTGATCACAGAATGATCAGAGGCCACTCCATCAATCTACTACATATATTTGATGTGCCACAAAAGTTCAAGGTCGTGAGTCTTATAGTTGAAACTGTCAAGAGGACAACTGCTGAGCAAAAGAGAAGTTGTGGGTATGCACCATAGATCCAGGAGTTGATTAACTCCAGTATGGGCACTGACACATACTTGTTGGACAAGGAGCACATGCCTATCTATCCAGACTTTGCGGACAACCAAGTGGTTATGAATGAGGATGAACCATCTTCTATGCACGTTCAAGCAAAGAGGGAGAAGGCAAAGGCTGAGAAAGCTGCAAAGATGCCAACCATGGAAGAGGCATCTCAGTATCTTCTGAAGAGCAAGCAAGATCAGCTCGGCTACTTGATTGCATCCACTCTAAGGATTGAGAAAGGGCTGGCCACCCTGACTCAAAACCAGGAGAGCTTGGAAAGGATCGTGGAGCAGAAGTTCTATGACATGGATGTGAAGGTAACTGAGATCCTGTCTGTTGTGGAGCAACTTCAGGTTGATATGCAGGAGAGGAAGGGCAAGACAACCACCGATGCTTTTGCTAGAGTGCCCAGAGGACAAAGATCTGTTGTAGTGCCTGTTCCAGACACCAGAGAAACTTCATCTACACCAGCTACAGCTTCAGTGCCACCAGCTCCAGCACCTACTCCACCAGCTCCATCTACATCGACTGAAGCCTTCGTTCTTGGAGTTATCTGGACACCACCACCTGAAGACCAAGCCTGAGAGACGATTTAGTGTTATGCATTTTCTAGGTACTTTTTGGTAACTTGTTGCCAAAGGAGGAGAAAAATATATAGATCATAGGCTTCGAGAGAGAGCATTGTTGTTTCTTTATTCTCTCTTGCTTTGGTGGTTGAACTTTATTTGCTTGATTGAGATACTTTCTGTCTGTGTGATACTTGGATGATCATGTGTGTTTGATCATATGCTACATTAATGCTTGTTGGATGACATTATCATTTTATCCCTATATGATCATTCACTTTGCTTGGTGATGAGTGCATGTATTTGATTATTATCATTTTGAGCGCTCCACCAAGATGTATGTGACATGGAAGAGTAACCCGTGAGCCTAATTCTCTGTGCATTTGCAGTCCAAAGCAAATCATAAACTATGCACAAATTTAGGGAGAGCTCTTGCTTTTCACATACTTCTCAAAGCAACAATGTTTTTCACTCTTATTATCATTCGTCGAAGCTTTGATCTATATGTTGTCATCAATTACCAAAATGGGGGAGATTGAAAGTGCAACTATCCCCAGGTGGTTTTGGTAATTCCTAACAACATATAGCTCATTGAGCTAATGCTATTCCAAGATTAATATTTCAGGAAAAGCTCAATGAATGGCATGGCATGGATGAGGAAAGTGGACCCCTCAAAATACTAAGGACAAAAAGATTGGCTCAAGCTCAAAGCTCAAAGCTCAAGACTCTACATTTTATATTTTAGTGATCCAAGATCACATTGAGTCTATAGGAAAAGCCAATACTATTAAGGAGGGATGAGGTGTTGCTTGATGAGGTTCTTGCTTCATAGTGATTAGTAATATGCTCCAAAAACCCTCAACTACCTTCCCACATCCACATATGACCTAAACCAAAAGTCAAACTCGGCCCCACCGATTCTTTCTATCCGGCGCCACCGAGTTCAGATGTCATAGCCACTACCACAAACCCTAGGCAAATCGGTCTCACCGATAGGGATCTCGGTCACACCGAGATGGGGTTGTAATCTCTCTGTTTCCCTTCGTAACGTTTCTGTCCTACCGAGATGAGCGATCGGTCCCACCGAGATTGCAATGTAAACTCTCTGTTTCCCTTTTGTAACATTTCGGTCCCACCGAAATGAGAAAATCGGTCCCACCGAGTTTACCTGACCAACTCTCTGGTTAGCTTATTACCAAAATCGGTCCCACCGAGTTTGTGTAATTGGTCACACCGAGATTACGTTATACCCTAACCCTAACCATATCGGTCCCACCGAGTTGCATCTCAGTCCCACCGAAAATCCTAACGGTCACTAGGTTTGCTAAATCGGTCCGACCGAGTTTCTCAATTCGGTCTCACCGAGATTGGTAAATTGTGTGTAACGGTTAGTTTTTGTGTGGAGGATATATATACCCCTCTACCCACTCTTCATTCGTGGAGAGAGCCATAAGAACATACCTACACTTCCAATACACATTTTCTGAGAGAGAACCACCTACTCATGTGTTGATGCCAAGATATTCCATTCTTACCATATGAATCTTGATCTCTAGCCTTCCCCAAGTTGCTTTCCACTCAAATCTTCTTTCCACCAAATCCATATCCTGTGAGAGAGAGTTGAGTGTTGGGGAGACTATCATTTGAAGCACAAGAGCAAGGAGTTCATCATCAACACACCATTTGTTACTTCTTGGAGAGTGGTGTCTCCTAGATTGGCTAGGTGTCACTTGGGAGCCTCCGACAAGATTGTGGAGTTGAACCAAGGAGTTTGTAAGGGCAAGGAGATCGCCTACTTCATGAAGATCTACTGCTAGTGAGGCAAGTCCTTCGTGGGCGATGGCCATGATGGGATAGACAAGGTTGCTTCTTCGTGGACCCTTCGTGGGTGGAGCCCTCCGTGGACTCGTGCAACCATTAACCTTCGTGGGTTGAAGTCTCCATCAACGTGGATGTATGATAGCACCACCTATCGGAACCACGACAAAAACATCTGTGTTTCCAATTGCGTTTGAATTATCCAAACCCTTCCCTTTACATTCTTGCAAGTTGCATGCTTTACTTTCCGCTGCTCATAGACTCTTTGCATGCTTGCTTGAATTGTGTTAAGATTGCTTGACTTGTGCTAAGATAGCTAAAATCTGCCAAAGACTAAAATTGGGAAAATGATAGATTTTTAATTGGTCAAGTAGTCTAATCACCCCCCTCTGGACATACTTTCGATCCTACAATGTTTCTATTCTGCAATGTCGTGCTCATTTAACTATTTTGGTTCATTTGGTCTGCTGTCCATTTAACTGTTTGGTTCAGTTCTGCAATTTGATTTTCATTTGCTGTGGGTACAATTTTTTATTATTATGCATGTGATACCCATTGAATTTGGTTGTACTCAATACATATTCTACTGATAGTATGGCAACTCTCAGTTAACCAGATTAAGATCTTCCTTATGTGTGTTGCAGGGAAACAATGGGAGACACTATGGTTTACCATCGAGGTTTGTTCAAGCAGGGTCCTTTGGCTAATAGCACATTATTGTACAGTTGTAGGAATCATTCTAATATTTAGGTTTCTTACAATTTGGTCTTGCACATGTAGGTCCTTCTATTAGAGGCTTAGACCCACTGTTCGACCCATTTTGCATATGGGGAAATGAGATGTCCATGAATATCAGTCAAGTCAAGAAACTCAGAAAGATTGTTAGGATGAAGAAACTTGCGATGAATAACAGCAAGATCTTTGTTTGCACAATGAAGAAGACATCAGTCGACTATAGGATGGTACCAACTCTTTTACCTTGTTTTTACCCCTTGTGCCATTTCAAAATTTACAACAGTGATTTATGCATAGTTTTGTTTTCAGTACTTTTCAAAGAAGTTCACCGATGATTACCTCTCAAACCACCTGCATGGTCAAGAGGCGAGGAAGGTATTCATTTAACACCCACAGTACAATATTGAAGTCTTGCTGAAGAGGATGAAGGCTGGGCGAGCAATTATCCATAGCCACTAGCCTAAAGTTGCAAGGACATTCAACATCACTGAAGGCTCAATATTTGCCTTCCGCTTCTGCAGTTTGCCAGATAAGATTCATCTGTCTATTTACCGTGTATGATGCTACTTTCCAAAGGTTTTTGATGTTGCATGTGAAACTTGGTGCTGTTGTGTAATGGCCTAACTGAGTGCCGAAGCTATCTTATCTAATTCGATTACAAAATCCTGGTTGCTTTTATACGGATATGAAATATCTGGCGTGTTTTATAAGAAATATCAGTTTGATTAGTACATGGATTATCAATAATAGGCTAATTAGCCTGCTTATTGGGTTTTTTATTGCAAACGGTTACTCAGATAGCACCGTGGGCGATGAACTCACACAACCCGCACGGCTTCTAGAAAGTAGGCGTGTTTGATCAACTAACAATCACACACGGCTTCCGGCAGCGAACTATTTGCGTTAGGCCACCTTGCACAAATGTTTCCACACAAAGAACTGTGTGTGATATACATACCTACGAAAATGTTTTTCTAGGATTCACTGTGTGGGATGTACATACCTACGGAAATGATTTTATGGGATTCACCGTGTGGGATGTACATACCTACGGGAATGATTTTCTAGGATTCACCGTGTGGGATGTACGTACATACGAAAATGATTTTCTCAGATTACCGTGTGGGATGTACATACCTACGGAAATGATTGGGTTTCGATGCCTCGCCCGATCGCACACGGCCCCAGTCTGGGTCCCAGGAGGGCCTATCCCCGACGATTTCTGGGTCATGTGAGAAGTACACCCTATCGCACACACTCACTTGGCGACGGTTCCAAATGCTGTCGCGGAAAGGGGTTAAAAACCGTTTGTTTAGGACGTCGTTGGTTGCTTTCGCGGCAAGGCGGGACATCTCTCGTGCTTCCGCTTCCATGCTCACCTCTCCCTAGTAGTAATTTCTCGACCCAGAACTCATGCGGGCCATGGAAAATGCAAGGGAACGATGATGAAAGACTTTTTTGTTTTTGTGGATGAGGAGTTGAGGAGGAATGTGCAATCATCTTGGAGTAGGTATTATTTATAACCGAGTACTAATACACTCCTAAGTGGGAACCCGTTTAGGTTTTGATCGGTGTGAACAAGTTTGCAATTAAATATATCGTGGTAGTAATTTGGAATGTGATGGGATGCAAGCTCAAAGTTTATTGACGATTCTAGTTTTGAAGTGCGGCACGATTCACGAATGGAGTGACGTGGGGATGCATTCTCGGCCATGTATGTGGTGTTCGCACCATAGGGTGCACCGCAATAGGCGATGTCAGCACACGACTTGTTCCATCAACCACGCGCGCTCGTTATTACCATCACATTCTTCTTTTATTAGAATGTGTGCCCATCTAGTACACACACCTTGATTTGTCTAACTATTTCTGTTTGTTGTGGCTAATCGCAAACAATTCATCTATGTGAAGTGTATGCCATCAATTGCAGCACCTTGATCTGGCTGACCGTTTTTGTTGTGTTGCCTAATTGCAAACAGTTCATCCGAGTGAACTACATGTCGTCAATCGCACACACACCTTGATCTACCCGACCGTTTTTGTTGTGTTGCCTAATCACAAATAGTTCATCCGGGTGAATTGTATGTTGTATATCATACACACCTTCATCTGACTGCTCTTGTTATGCTCATCGCAAACAGTTCATTCGAGTGAAATATATGCCACACATCGCACACATAACTATAATCTGAAACGTGTTTGTTGTCTCCGCCATCGCAAATGTTTTGTATCTTTTTTTACGGTTTTATTACATCATTGTTTGTGATTAATGGATCGCACACAGTTTAGTCGAAGGGTCTCTGATAGTAGTGTCGTGTTTGGACCATCCTACAGTAGTACTAGTTCCTATCACGCAACCGACCATTCACACTAACTGAAGTAACACAAAAGAAGCATACGTGCAACTCGATTGGAATCAAAGCATTGGCATGCTACCTTCCTTTGACAAGAACTTGCCTTTGTGATCTAGGCATTGTATGGAGCAACCGTGCCCATCAAAGCATTGGAGCAGCCCGTGCTTCTTGTCCATGCATGGAGCAGCCCGTGCCCATCAACCGTGCAAGCGCAAGCATGGTGGACCTACAACCAAACTCTATCGCCTCGTTGCCAGAGAAGAACCTTGAGGAGCAGCCCATGTCGATGGAGCATCGCGTGACGCCATCGGAGATGTGGATGCACAAGAGTGGGGGGCTACCCCTCTGGCCACCGCGACCAGGTAACTCCACACCCCTAGTCCGGCCTCCCCTAATACTCCAGCGACGCCAAACACAGCCAATCCCATCTCTCCCTCGCCTCCACTGCCCCATCCCATCCCGACATGACCACATCGCCTCGCTCCTGCGTGCTCCAGAGATCTAGACTAAGTAGACCGCTGGAGATGAGGCTGGGGGTGGTGGAGCTCGGTGCGGGATGGAGAGGGCACGAGCGTCGGGGTGGCTGCAGGCGGTGGCGGTAACCCTAGCCGGGAGGAAAAGAAAGAGGGGATGTTGGGTCATGGAGAAGAGAAGAGTCGCTATCCAATCCGGCTCGATGAAGTCGCATTTTCTTTTTCTCTTTATTTGATATATATAGTAAAACTTGGCACAGTAAATGAACACATGGACTACACGGGCAAGCAATCTTACCTTGCACCTTATTGTGTTCGACTCCCCTCCAATAGTAAGCTTCCACACTATAGAATCTTGGACCCCTGGTTGTATGGTGAGCTTTCACACTATAGAATCACATGACCATGCACGCGCCTTTAGCCATGTGACACGCATCCATAATTTGATTGAATTTTAACAATTGACAATAGAAAACTATCATTTAATGTACTACAGTTTCATATACACATGCACATCAGTAAAATATTGTGAGCATATATACACATGCACAGTTTTCCAATTGAGAGCACTGCAATGAACGACATATATACACATGCACATCAGTAACACATTGCAAGCATGCAATGAACACACCGGAAATATGCAGCGGCACATAGTACCATGCCCTGCCCGGCCGCTCGAATGCCTCGCCATTCAAGTAGTTGAATCCCGCATGAGGACACAATAAGTTTTAAGTTTTAGTCATTGAATCTTATGGCATCCGATTTGATACTTGTATTTTTCTCGCTCGCTCTCACCAAGTTTCATAGATAATTTCGAAGAATATTTTTTTGTCATTTGTATACATAAAAAACATGATTTTATCGGCCGCTTCTACTAAGTTTCAAGAGTTGAAAATTGCAATTTATTTTCAAAATTCATCAAAATGTATTCAAAATGGATCTTATTTGAAAGTCCTCGTCACCAGAAACACGAATATGAAAACATAACTTAATTTGGACTGTTTGTTCAAAAGATATAAACATTTCAAAATTGGAAGCCAAAAATAAAAACATGCGCGACGGACTCGGTACCCCCGCACTTGCGTGCTCCAAATCCGCTCCCATGAACACACCATAATTGATAGGGACACTTCAATTGAAAGAGAGCACTACATATATGCATTGACAGAGAGCAATGTCCATGTAATTGACAAAGAGCATAAAACTGCAATTTATACAATGGGATCTTGAATGCGGAAAGTGAAATGTATAGTGGGCATAGACCAATACTTTCACTTGATTTAAACTAAATTATACCTAAAATTCTATCTCGGCGTATCATTCACAGCAACTGAAAGTGCTAGTTATCAACTAGAGGGGGGTGAATAGGTGATTATTATGAAAGTCTTTGATACATCCATTTTGCATCATGCTTTTATATCGATATTTATTGCATTATGGGCTGTTATTACAAATTATGTCACAATACTTATGCCTTTCTCTCTTATTTTACAAGGTTTACATGAAGAGGGGGAATGCCAGCAGCTGGAATTCTGGGCTGAAAAAGGAGCAAATATTAGAAACCTATTCTGAACATCTCCAAAAGTCCTGAAACTCCACGGGAATTATTTTCAGAATATATAAAAAATATTGGGCGAAAGAAGTACCAGAGGGGGGCCACCCACCGTCCACAAGGGTGGGGGGCGTGCCCTACCCCCCTGGGCGCGCCCCCTCCCTCGTGGGCCCCCTGGTGGCCCTCTGATGCCCATCTTCATCTATATGGAGTCTTTCGTCGAGGAAAAAACATGAAGCAAGCTTTCGGGACGAAACTCCGCCGCCACGAGGCGGAACCTTGGCGGAAACAATCTAGGGCTCCAGCGGAGCTGTTCTGGCGGGGAAACTTCCCACCGGGAGGGGGAAATCATCACCATCGTCATCACCAATGATCCTCTCATTGGGAGGGGGTCAATCTCCATCAACATCTTCACCTGCACCATCTCCTTGTATCCAATCTTTCTATCCAAACCTCAGATTGGTACCTGTGGATTGCTAGTAGTGTTGATTACTCCTTGTAGTTGATGCTAGTTGGTTTACTTGGTGGAAGATCATATGTTCAGATCCATTATGCATATTAATACCCCTCTGATTATGAACATGAATATGATTTGTGAGTATTTACGTTTGTTCCTGAGGACATGGGAGAAGTCTTGCTATAAGTAGTCATGTGAATTTGGTATTCGTTCGATATTTTGATGAGATGTATGTTGTCTTTCCTCTAGTGGTGTCATGTGGACATCGACTACGTAACACTTCACCATTGTTTGGTCCTAGAGGAAGGCATTGGGAAGTAATAAGTAGATGATGGGTTGCTAGAGTGACATAAGCTTAAACCCTAGTTTATGCGTTGCTTCGTAAGGGGCTGATTTGGATCCATATGTTTCATGCTATGATTTTGTTTACCTTAATACTTCTGTTCTAGTTGCGGATGCTTGCAATAGGGGGTTAATCATAAGTGGAATGCTTGTCCAAGTAAGGAAAGTACCCAAGCACCGGTCCACACACATATCAAATTATCAAAGTACCGAACGCGAATCATATGAGCATGATGAAAACTAGCTTGACGATAATTCCCATGTGTCCTCGGGAGCGCTTTCCTTTATATAAGAGTTTGTCCAGGCTTGACCATTGCTACAAAAAGGATTGGGCCATCTGGCTGCACCTTATTTACTTTTATTACTTGTTACCCGTTACCAATTACCTTATCACAAAACTATCTGTTACCAATAATTTCAGTGCTTGCACAAAATACCTTCCTTAAAACGGCTTATCATTTCCTTTTGCTCCTCGTTGGGCTTGACACTCTTACTTATCAAAAAGGCTATGATAGATCCCCTACACTTGTGGGCCATCAAGACTCTTTTCTTGCACCGTTGTCGGGGAGTGAAGCGCCTTTGGTAGGTGGAATTTGGTAAGGAAAAATTTATATAGTGTGCTGAAATTTACTTTCACTTGTTACTATGGAACATAATCCTTTGAGGGGCTTGTTCGGGGTATCTTCACCCCAACCAGTAGAGCAAAGAGTTGCTCCTCAACCTACTGAACCTACAGAAAATGTTTACATTGAAATCCCTTTGGGTATGATAGAGAAACTACTAGCTAATCCTTTCACATGTGATGGAACATTACATCCCGATTAGCACCTATATGTGGATGAAGCTTGTGGATTATTTAAGCTTGCAGGTATGCCCGAGGATGTTATCAACAAGAAGGTCTTCCCTTTGTCTTTGAAGGGAGAGGCATTGACATGGTTTAGTGTGACGCCCTGATATTTAAGCTATAGTAATTCCATGTTAATGATGCCACGTCACCATGTTTATTGTTGTTAATCTCGTGTTAGTTCAAAACGATTCAAATTCAAATTTGAGATAAAGGCAAACCACAAAAGTTTTCAAATATTAAAAATAAAATGTTCGGAGTGAGCCAAATAACAATGAGGTAATTATGGTGTAGAAAGAGCACTTTTATAAAATGTTTAATTACTATAAGATGAATAAAACAATAACGAAAACTACTATTTATATACTTTTAGATAATAAATAATAATAAAAAACTATTTTTAGTTTGGGTAGCAAATTAATGTGGCAGTGGCATAATTGGTAACGTCAATTTAGGTGCTACTTTGAGATATTGTTAACACTAGGATAAACAACAACTAAAAGAAACAGAAAAGAAATAAAGAGAAATAATAAAATAAAAGTAAAACAAAATTAACAAATAGGAGAAAGACAAAAGTACAGTGTGCACTCGAGCCCACTAGCTATAGTACCGGCCCAGCCCACCATCCCCGTCTTCTTCTTGTTCTATTCATCAGGGGCTGGCTGGACGCGCCTGCCGCGTCCATGCCGCCGATCGCCACGCGTCGGCCATCTGTCCTCCTCCACGGCGCCTACTTGACACCCCGAGCCCCCCTCCTCGAACCCTAGCTTGCCATTCCTCTCCCCTCGCACCATTTTCTTCCTCCCCTTGACAAGCCGAAGCTCCGTCGCCATGCTCATCGCAAATCTCATGCCCACCGTCATCTCCGCCACCTAGGACTACACCGGGAGCTCCACCATCGTCGTCCTCATTGAACCAAGTCCGCGGATCGACCTGATGAGCTTTCCCTTGTCTGGATCGACCACGTCAACACCACTGGTTCCCGAAGCTCCCCTTCTCCGATTCGCCTGCTCCCGACCTCCCCCACGCGTCTGAGCACGCCCACAGATCCTTGGTGAGTTCATGCACCTCCTCCCTCTCCTATTTTTCTCGCGTGCATCCTCCACTTGGGTTCCCCGCATTACCGCCGTAGCCGCTCCGTTGTGCCGCACCGCCATTACTCCTCCGGTGACCATATGGTCTGGCCATGAGTGTCGCTAGTCTCGCGCTGGACTCCTGGTTCGAACACGCCTCGCTGCTCCCCTCGTTCTCTATTCGTCGCACAAGCCTCGCCGGAGCCGAAGCACCGCCTCTGCCGCCCACGACCTCGCCTCCACACGCGACCACCTGCAAGTGTCCTCGCCCCTGTAAATCTCTAGCTGCGACGCTCGTCCACGCCCGCCGGCTGCAGCCCTGGCCGCGCGCTCGCGCCGCATCTGGCCATGCCCGCCTGTGCGAGGCCGCTCCCCGCGCGCGCCCTCCTGCTTGTGGCCGCGACCCCATCGTCCCGGCGTTGGGCTCCGACCGCTGCTGATGTTCGCCCGGCGCCCGCGCCGTTCGGCATCCTCCTACTGTTGTTTTCTGTTGTGCCGCTGCCTCTGCTTCTGCTGTTGCTGCTGCCGCACATCGCTCGCCCGGCCGGCTTCTCCCGCGCCGCCTGCCGTGCCCGTCCCCTGCGCCCGCATGTCCCCGCCTGCGCTGCTACCGCTGCCGGCGACGGCCACCTCTTCCCGCAACCACGCGTGCCATTCGGCCCCTTGGCCTCTCCGCAGCCCCGCGCGCTACTCCCGCCGCTGTCTGCTCCCCTGCAGCCGCCTTGCTCGTGCGCCTCTTCCCGCGTCCATCGCCGACGCTTGCCGGAGCTTCGCACCGCGTGCCTGCCAGAGCTCCACCCCGGTGCCGCTCGTCGCACACCCCCTCCCACCGGCTGCTGCTGCTGGCCATGGCTTTGGCCATGGCCGAGCACCATGCGTGCGTGCGTGCGTGCGTTCTGTGTGGTGTGCGTGCGTGTGTGGTCTGGGTATGAGGCCTATCCAGATTAGTTAGTACTACTAATTAGATTAGTTTAGGGCTGCTACTTTATATGTTAATTAAATAGCCTATGGTTTTGTGACAGGTGGTTCCTCACACTAAATAACCCATTAGTTAACAGGCCAGTCAATGACATCTGGGACCAACTGTTAGATTAATATGCTAAAATTAGATTAAAAGATCTAAGTCAATGACACGCGGGACCCGCTTACACTATTCATACTCACATGCTAGGGTCAACCCAACCCCACTAGCCCCACTGTCATACTCACATGCTAGGGTAGCACTAGGTCACAAGAGTATATTCTGTTTTTAATTTGAATTAATATAAATCCAGAAATTCCAGAAAATGTTTAAAACTTTAGAAAATCATAGATAATAATCCGTAGCTCGGATGAAAATACTTTGTACATGAAAGTTGCCCAGAACAACGAGACGAATCTGGCTACGCTACCCGTTCGTTCGCCACACATTCCTAGCAAAGCAAACACGCAACTTTTCCCCTCTGATTCATCTGTCCGAAAACGCAAAACACCAGGGATACTTTCCCGGATGTCCCCCCCTCTCGTCAGTATCATCTCCTACCGCGTTAGGGCATACCTAGCACCGTGTATTGCCTTGTTATATTTTGTGATGCTTTGTTTGCTCCGTATTTACTGTTTCTTCCCCCCTCTTCTTCTCCGGTAGACCTCAAGACCGGCGTTGATGCCACTGAGTACGACTACGTCACCGACGACCCCTCCTTCTTGCCAGAGCAACCAGGCAAGCCCCCCTTTGATCACCAGATATCGCCTATTCTTCTCTCTACTGCTTGCATTAGAGTAGTGTAGCATGTTACTGCTTTCTGTTATCCTATTCTGATGTATAGCCTGTCCTTGCTACTACTGTTGTTACCTTTACATGCAATCCTAAATGCTTAGTATAGGGTGCTAGTGTTCCATAAGTGTCCCTACACTCTTGTCCGTCTGCCTTGCTATACTACTGGGCCATGATCACTCAGGAGGTGATCACGGGCATATGCTATATACTTTATACTTTTACATTACTTATGATAATGTTCGGAGATGGGGGCTGAAGGGGCGGGTGGCTCCATCCCGGTAGAGGTGGGCCTGGGTTCCCGACAGCCCCCGACTGTTACTTTGTGGCGGAGTGACAGGGCAGGTTGAGACCACCTAGAAGAGAGGTGGGTCTGGCCCTGGTCGGCGTTCGCAGATACTTAACACGCTTAACGAGATCTTGGTATTTGATATGAGTCTGGCCACTGGCCTAAACGCACTAACCATCTACGTGGGGACAATTATGGGCACTCGACGTCGTGGTATCAGCCGAAGCCTTCGTGACGTCAGCGACTGAGCGGCGCACGCCGGATTGGACCGTAAGCCTGTTCTTGTATTAAGGGGGGCTAGTTCTGCTTCCGGCCGCGTACACAACGTGCAGATGTGCAATGGGCGATGGGCCCAGACCCCTGCGCCATAGGATTTAGACTGGCGTGCTGACCTCTCTGTTGTGCCTAGGTAGGGCTGCGACATGTTGATCTTCCGAGGCCGGGCATGACCTAGGAAAGTGTGTCCGGACAAAGGGGATCGAGCGTGTTGGGAAATGTGGTGCACCCCTGCAGGGAAGTTAATCTATTCGAATAGCCGTGATCTTCGGTAACAGGATGACTTGGAGTTGTACCTTGACCTTATGACAACTAGAACCAGTTACTTAATAAAACACACCCTCCCAAGTGCCAGATACAACCCAGTGATCACTCTCTAACAAGGCGACGAGGGGAGGATCGCCGGGTAGGATTATGCTATGCGATGCTACTTGGTGAACTTACCATCTACTCTCTTCTACATGTTGCAAGATGGAGGTGGCCAGAAGCATAGTCTTCGATAGGAATAGCTATCCCCCTCTTATTCCGGCATTCTACAGTTCAGTCCACATATGATACCCCCCTTTTCCATTTGATACCAATGTATACATATGTAGTGTAGCTCCTTGCTTGCGAGTACTTTGGATGAGTACTCACGGTTGCTTTGCTCCCCCTTTTCCTCCTTTTCTATACCCGTTTGCTACGACCAGACGATGGAGCCCAGGAGCCAGACGCCAATGTCGATGATGACTACTAGTACTCGGGAGGTGCCTACTACTACGTGCAGCCCGCTGACGACGACCAGGAGTAGTTTAGGAGGATCCCAGGCAGGAGGCATGCGCCTCTTTCGATCTGTATCCCAGTTTGTGCTAGCCTTCTTAAGGCAAACTTGTTTAACTTATGTCTGTACTCAGATATTGTTGCTTCCGCTGACTCGTCTATGATCGAGCTCTTGTATTCGAGCCTTCGAGGCCCCTGGCTTGTAATATGATGCTTGTATGACTTATTTTATTTTGTAGAGTTGTGTTGTGATATCTTCTCGTGAGTCCCTAATCTTGATCATACATGTTTGCGTGTATGATTAGTGTATGATTGAACCGGGGGCGTCACATTTAGGCTATGTGATGATAGGGGATCACGGAACTACAACCGATTGAAATTGGAATTTCATCAGAAGTTTTATCCTATGCATCTTGTTCATCGTGATCGTAATTATATATATAATTTTTGGCCTCGCGAAGGAGAAAGCATCGCTCAAGCTTGGGGGAGGCTTAACTCAATGTTATATTCATGCCCCAATCATCCGCTCTCAAAATAAATGATTATTCAATTTTTTTATGCTCGGCTTTCTCTCAGTAACCGCTCCATGCTCAATACTTATTGTACTGGATCTTTTATGATGAATACTATTGAATTCAAATGGGATTTATTGGAAAGAATTAAATGCAACTCTGAAGATTTGGACCTCGACGAAGGTAAGGAGTCAAGTATAACACCTAAGTTCGATTGTGTTAAATCTTTTATGGATACCGATGCTTTTCATGAATTTAGCACTAAATATGGACTTGACTCTGAGATAGTAGCTTCTTTCTGTGAATCCTTTGCTACTCATGTTGATCTCCCTAAGGAGAAGTGGTTTAAATATAATCCTCCAATTGAAGTAAAAGTAGTTGCACCTGTTAAAGTTGAATAAAAGAATATCATTTATAATGATCCTGTTGTTCCTACTGCTTATATTGAGAAACCACCTTTCCCTGTTAGAATAAAGGATCATGGTAAAGCTTCAACTGTGGTTCGTAAGAGTAATACTAGATCAACTACTCCCTCTGAGCAAATTAAAGTTGAACCTAGTGTTGCTATGGTTAATGATCTCCTTGCCGATAATATTGATGGGCATGTTATTTACATCTGTAATGAATCTACTAGAATTGCTAGACCCGATACTAAAAATAAACATAGACCTGTTGTAGGCATGCCTGTTATTTCTGTTAAAATAGGAGATCATTGCTACCATGGCTTATGTGATATGGGTGCTAGTGCAAGTCCAATACCTCATTCCCTATACAAAGAAATTATGCATGATATTGCACCTGCTGAGATAGAGGAAATTGATGTTACAATTAAGCTTGCCAATAGACACACTATTTCACCAGTTGGGATTGTTAGAGATGTTGAAGTCTTGTGTGGGAAAATCAAATATCCTGCTGATTTTCTTGTTCTTGGTTCCCCACAAGATGACTTTTGTCCCATTATATTTGGTAGACCCTTCTTGAATACTGTTAATGTTAAGATAGACTGCAGTAAGGATATTGTTTTTGTTGGTTTAGGGGATATGTCTCCTGAATTTAATTTTGCTAAATTTCGTAGACAACCCCATGATAAAGAATTGTCTAGTAAAGATGAAACTATTGGTCTTGCTTCTATTGCCGTGCCTCCTAATGATCCTTTAGAACAATATTTGCTAGACCATGAAAGTGATATGTTTATGAATGAAAGAAGGGAAATAGATGAAATATTCTTTAAACACGGACCTATTTTGAAACATAACTTGCCTGTTGAAATCCTAGGGGATCCTCCTCCACCCAAGGGTGATCCCGTGTCTGAGCTTAAACCTTTACCTGATACTCTTAAATATGCTTATCTTGATGAGAAAGAGATATATCCTGTTATTATTAGTGCCAACCTTTCAGAGCAAGACGAAAAGAAATTATTGAAAACTTTGAAGAAGCACCGTGCTGCTATTGGATATACTCTTGATGATCTTAAGGGCATTAGTCCCACTCTATGTCAGCACAAAATAAAATTGAAGAAAGACGCTAAACCAGATGTTGATCACCAACGACGGTTAAATCCTAAGATGAAACAAGTGGTAAGAAAAGAAATATTAAAGCTTCTGGAGGCAGGTATAATTTATCCTGTTGCTGATAGTCAGTGGGTAAGTCATGTCCATTGTGTCCCTAAGAAGGGAGGTATTACTATTGTTCCTAATGATAACGATGAATTGATCCCACAAAGAATTGTTACAAGTTATAGAATGGTAATTGATTTCCACAAATTAAATAAAGCTACTAAAAAAGATCATTACCCTTTACCTTTTATTGATCAAATGCTAGAAAGATTATCCAAACATACTCATTTTTGCTTTCTAGATGGTTATTCTAGTTTCTCTCAAATACTGGTGTCAAAATAGGATCAAGAAAAGAAAACTTTTACTTGCCCTTTCGGTACCTTTTCTTATAGACGTATGCCTTTTGGTTTATGCAATGCACCTGCTACTTTTCAAAGATGCATGACTGCTATATTCTCTGACTTCTCCATTTATGGAACTTCTTTTGATGATTGCTTAAGTAACCTTGATCGAGTTTTGCAGAGATGTGAAGAAACTAATCTTGTCTTGAATTGGGAGAAGTGCCACTTTATGGTTAATGAAGGTATTGTCTTGGGGCATAAATTTTATGAAAGAGGTATTGAAGTTGATAAAGCTAAGGTTGATGCTACTGAAAAGATGCCATCTCCTAAGGACATTAAAGGTATAAGAAGCTTCCTTGGTGATGCCAGTTTTTATAGGAGGTTCCTTAAGGACTTCTCTAAAATTTCTTGGCCTCTGACTAATCTCTTACAAAAAGATGTTCCTTTTGTCTTTGATGGTGACTGTGTAGAAGCATTTGAAATACTTAAGAAAGCTTTGGTTTCTGCACCTATTGTTCAACCTCTTGATTGGAATTTACCATTTGAAATTATGTGTGATGCTAGTCATTATGCTGTAGGGGCTGTTCTAGGACAAAGAGTTGATAATAAACTAAATGTTATTCAATATACTAGTAAGACTCTAGACAGTGCTCAAAGAAACTATGCTACTACTGAAAAAGAATTTCTAGCAGTTCTATTTGCTTGTGATAAGTTCAGACCTTATATTGTTGATTCTAAAGTAACTGTTCACGCTGATCACGCTGCTGTTAAATATCTTATGAAAAAGAAAGATGATAAGCCTAGACTTATTAGATGGGTTCTCTTGCTACAAGAATTTGATTTGCATATTATTGATAGAAAGGGAGCTGAGAACCCCGTTGCAGATAACTTGTCTATGTTAGAGAATGTTCTTGATGACCCAGTACCTATTGATGATAGCTTTCTTGTTGAACAAATAGCTGTCATAAATGCTTCTTGTACTGCTCCATGGTATGCTAATTATATTGTTGCTAAGTTTATACCACCTAATTTCACATACCAGCAAAAGAAAAAGTTCTTCTATGATTCAGACATTACTTCTGCGATGACCCATATCTTTATAAAGAAGGAGTAGATGGTGTTATTAGACGTTGTGTACCTGAGCATGAACATGAACAGATCCTACGCAAGTGTCGCTCCGAGGCTTATGGAGAACACCATGCTGGAGACAGAACTGCACATAAGGTATTGAATCCGGTTTTTATTTGCCTACTCTCTTCAAGGATGCCCATAAGTTTGTCTTGTCCTATGATGAATGTCAAAGAATTGGTAATATTAGTAGTAATCAAGTAATGTCTATGAATTATTCACTTGTTATTGAACCATTTGATGTTTGGGGCTTTTATTATATGGGACCGTTTCCTTCCTCTAATGGGTATACACATATTTTAGTTGCTGTTGATTACGTTACTAAGTGGGTAGAAGCTGTTCCAACTAGTAGTGCTCATCATAACACCTCTATTAAGATGCTTAAAAAAGTTATTTTTCCAAGGTTTGGAGTCCCAAGATATCTAATGACTGATGGTGATTAACATTTTATTCATGGTGCTTTTCGCAAGATGCTTGCTAAGTATGATGTTAATCATAGAATTGCATCTCCATATCATCCACAGTCTAGTGGTCAAGTAGAATTGAGTAATAGAGAGATTAAATTAATTTTGCAAAAGACTATTAATAGATCTAGAAAGAATTGGTCCAGGAAACTTGATGATGCATTATGGGCTTATAGAATTGCATATAAGAATCCTATGGGTATGTCTCTGTATAAAATGGTTTATGGTAAAGCATGTCACTTACCTCTTGAACTAGAACATAAGGCATATTGGGCCATTAAAGAGTTCAACCATGAATTCAAACTTGCCGGTGAGAAGAGGCTTTTTAACATTAGCTCACTTGATGAATGGAGAACCCAGGCTTATGAGAATGCCAAACTGTTTAAAGAAAAAGTTAAAAGATGGCATGATAAAAGGATACAAAAACGTGAGTTTAATGTAGGTGATTATGTATTGCTATAAAACTCTCGTTTAAGTTTTTTTGCAGGCAAACTCCTCTCTAAATGGGAAGGTCCTTACATCATCGAGGAGGTCTATCGTTCCGGTGCCATAAAAATCAACAACTTCGAAGGCACAAATCTGATGGTGGTGAACGGTCAAAGAATCAAACATTATATCTCAGGTAATCCCATAAATGTTGAAACTAATGTTATTGAAACCGTAACCCCGGAGGAATACATAAGGGACACTTTCCAGAATGTTTCAGACTCCGAAAAGGAATAGGTACGTGGTACGTTAAGTAAACCGACTCCAAAACAGTTCTAATGGCAATTTTTCTCCGTTTTGGAATATTTAATAAAATAGGAAAATAAGAAGTAGTCCGGAAAGGACACGAGGCTTCCACGAGGGTGGAGGGCGCGCCCTACCCCCTGGGCACGCCCCCTGCCTCGTGGGCACCTCGTGTGCTCTCCGGACTCCGTTTTCTTGCACGATACTTCATTTGGTTGGTAAAAATTAATTATATAATCTGCCGAAGGTTTTGACCACCGTACCACACAAAAATCTCCTGTTTTGTTTCGAGCTGTTTTCTGTCAGGGTTGTCAAGGCCAGGCATCATGTCGTCTCCCTTCTCCTCCAACAATGAGGGCAACGATGCTTGGCTAATGAAGATAGAGCTGAAGAGAGAACAGCCCGGAGAGATCAACAAGGATGATGGGATCAAGAAGGCCATGGGGGATCAAGTTCCGACAGTAGTAGAAAAGACATCCTTCAACCTCATCACAATCTCTTTACCCCAACAGAGATTGCAGCTTTCAAGATGATTGAGTTAGCTCGCATTCAAAACAAGTATCTCACAAGTGAAAATATTTTGTTGAAGGAGCATATCGTCGCACTCAAGGGCATTATCCAGAAATTGGAGAATCTCCTACGCTCGATGTGCGACTATCCATCATCACCAACGCCTTCTTCACCAACAAAGAAGAACTAAGTATTGGGTATGGGCACTCCCCTTGGCAACTGCCAAGATTGGGGGAGTGCCCCGGTATCGTATCACCATCACAATTTTTATCTTTACTGTTTTTCTTAGTTCGATCCTTTTGGTAATATCTTGATCTAGTAGAATAAAGTTTTAGTATGATCTAGTTGCGAGTATTGCTTTATGATCCTTCTATGTAATCGAGCCCATGAGATATATAAAATAAAGATTAGTGTTGAGTCAAGGGCTTGATTATCTTACTATGATCTTGAGGGAATAGAATAAAAGAGAAGAAATAAAAAGAAATAAAGAGATTATATGGATCTTATGGAGAGTAATGACTTCACATATAGAGAGTATGATGAATAAAAATTGTTGAGAGTTGACAACCATAGTTTTGGTCATCGTTGCAATTAATAGGAAGTAATAAAGAAAGAGAGGTTTTCACATATAAATATACTATCTTGGACATCTTTTATGATTGTGAGCACTCATTAAAATGTGACATGCTAAAGAGTTGAGGTTGGACACGGAAGACAACGTAATGGGTTCTGTTTTCTTACATCTGAGATAAATTATATTGTCATGGATCATCCAACATGTTGAGCTTGCCTTTCCCTCTCTTGCTAGCCAATTTCTTTGCACCAAGTAGAGATACTACTTGTGCTTCCAAATATCCTTAAACCCAGTTTTTCCATGAGAGTCCACCATACCTACCTATGGATTGAGTAAGATCCTTCAAGTAAGTTGTCATTGGTGCAAGCAATAAAAATTGCTCTCTAAATATGTATGATCTATTAGTGTGAAGAAAATAAGCTTTGTACGAACTTGTGATATGGAAGAAATAAAAGCGACGAACTACATAATAAAGGTCCTTATCACAAGCGGCAATATAAAGTGACGTTCTATTGCACTAAGATTTTATACATCCAACCATAAAAGCGCATGGCAACCTCTGCTTCCCTCTGCGAAGGGCCTATCTTTTATTCTTGTCTTATACTTCATGCAAGAGTCATGGTGATCTTCACCTTTCCTTTTTACATTTTATCCTTTGGCAAGCACAATGTGTTGGAAAGATCTAGGTAAATATAGCTAATTGGATGTGAGTTTTCATGAACTATTATTGTTGACATTACCCTTCAGGTAAAAGGTTGGGAGGCAAAACTATAAGCCCCTATCTTTCTCTGTGTCAGATTAAAACTTCATAACCATAAATATCACGTGAGTGTTAGAAATTGTGAAAGACTAAATGATGGTTGAGTATGTGGACTTGCTGAAAAGCTCTTATTGCCTCTTTCTGATGTTATGATAAATTGCAATTGCCTCAATGACCGAGATTATTGTTTGTTGGTTCTCATTGAAGTTTCTGATTCATACTTGAAATTGTGATTGAATTGTTACTTTAGTATAAGAGATCATATGACAATATATATATATATATATATGTTGCTGTTCTAAGAATGATCATGATGCCCTCATGTCCGTATTTTATTTTATCGACACCTCTATCTCTAAATATGTAGACAATTTTTCGATTTCGGCTTTCGCTTGAGGACAGGCGAGGTCTAAGCTTGGGGGAGTTGATACGTCCATTTTGCATCATGCTTTTATATCGATATTTATTGCATTATGGGCTGTTATTACACATTATGTCACAATACTTGTGCCTTTCTCTCTTATTTTACAAGGTTAACATGAAGAGGGGGCATGCCGGCAGCTGGAATTCTGGGCTGGAAAAGGAGCAAATACTACATACCTATTCTGCACATCTCCAAAAGTCCTGAAACTCCACGGGAATTATTTCCAGAATATATAAAAACTATTGGGCGAAAGAAGTACCAGAGGGGGGCCACTCACCGTCCACAAGGGTGGGGGTGCGCCCTACTCCCCTGGGCGCGCCCCCTGCCTCGTGGGCCCCTGGTGGCCCTCTGATGCCCATCTTTGGCCATATGGAGTATTTCGTCGAGGAAAAAACTAGAAGCAACCTTTCGGGACGAAACTCCGCCGCCACGAGGCGGAACCAATCTAGGGCTCCGGGGGAGCTGTTCTGCCGGGGAAACTTCCCACCGGGAGGGGGAAATTATCACCATCGTCATCACCAATGATCCGCTCATCGGGAGGGGGTTAATCTCCATCAACATCTTCACCAGCACCATCTCCTTGTATCCAAACCTCAGATTGGTACCCATGGGTTGCTAGTAGTGTTGATTACTCCTTGTAGTTGATGCTAGTTGGTTTACTTGGTGGAAGATCATATGTTCAGATCCATTATGCATATTAATACCCCTCTGATTATGAACATGAATATGATTTGTGAGTATTTACGTTTGTTCCTGAGGACATGGGAGAAGTCTTGCTATAAGTAGTCATGTGAATTTGGTATTCGTTCGATATTTTGATGAGATGTATGTTGTCTTTCCTCTAGTGGTGTCATGTGGACGTCGACTACCTGACACTTCACCATTGTTTGGGCCTAGAGGAAGGCATTGGGAAGTAATAAGTAGATGATGGGTTGCTAGAGTGACATAAGCTTAAACCCTAGTTTATGCGTTGCTTCGTAAGGGGCTGATTTGGATCCATATGTTTCATGCTATGATTATGTTTACCTTAATACTTCTGTTCTAGTTGCGGATGCTTGCAATAGGGGGTTAATCATAAGTGGGATGCTTGTCCAAGTAAGGAAAGTACCCAAGCACTGGTCCACACACATATCAAATTATCAAAGTACCGAACGCGAATCATATGAGCATGATGAAAACTAGCTTGACGATAATTCCCATGTGTCCTCGGGAGCGCTTTCCTTTATATAAGAGTGTGTCCAGGCTTGACCTTTGCTACAAAAAGGATTGGGCCATCTGGCTGCACCTTATTTACTTTTATTACTTGTTACCCGTTACCAATTACCTTACCCGTTACCAATAATTTCAGTGCTTGCACAAAATACCTTCCTGAAAACGGCTTATCATTTCCTTTTGCTCCTCGTTGGGCTTGACACTCTTACTTATCAAAAAGGCTATGATAGATCCCCTACTCTTAGCAGTGCGGTGGTTCCTATGACTCAATAAAAACAAAATGAAGACTACAAAGAAGCTAAGTCTTCGTGTTCCATTGTCTTCACTCATTATCTTCAAAGGCAATCATGGCTTCAATGTCTTCAGACATTTTTAGGGTTCGCCTTCAAAAGTTAAACCAAATCACCAGGGTCTTCTATCTGTGTTATCCTGTGTATCTCACAAAAACATTAGTCCCTCAACCAGGTTTGTCATCAATACTCCAAAACCAACAACAGGGTGGCCCTGGATGCACTTACAGCAAGCATTTCCAGGAGACAAACATAGATCAAAATATCAAAATGGACAAAGAACACTATATTTACAAAAAATTACTCACATAGATCGTGATGTGACAAGAGAAGCGATTCAAAGATAGTTCAAGAGCTGACATGGAGGCAGAGAGAGAAATGACTTACATTCTTAGGACATCCATAAAACCACCTACCAGTGAGGCTTCGTTCGAATGCTACCAATTTTGTAGGTTTTTTCTTCTGGTAGAACAAGATAGTGACCTTCTCAAACTCCATAACACCCTCAAAGTCCAAGTCTTCAATTTTGATAGGGTTACGCATTCAATTCAAATCAAATGGAGAAAGTCAAAATGATTGGATTCAGTTCAAAATCCCCAAATCAGCAAGAGCCCTAACCCTATCCTTCGAGACATAAGAGAGAGGGGGCTTACATTTGAATCGAGCTCCTGAAAGGAGTCATCCTTGGTACGTCGAGTCTCTACTATAGATAGGACCATATGTGTAATGTATTTTCATATGTAAATACCATATTGGAGTGTTTTTCAAGTACAAGGACTATACTATCATGCACCAGCGAGTTTGAGGACAATTTGTATAATTTTCTCCTTTGCAACTGACCTTGTTTTGCTCATAACATTTTTCAGTGGGAGAAAAAAAGAGCCCTCCCTGGATTTGTATATTTTTCTCCTTTTCAACTAGTCTCCTTATAACGCATATTTTTTGGTAAATGATTCTAATCGGTTGGCTGGTCGCGTCGCACACATGCCTTTGATTGGTCGAGCCACACATAAGAGCCATATCCCCTATGGGCCTGCGCCCACTGATAGCACAAAACCTTATCCCGTCGCCCCTCGTCTTCTTCTTTTCACCTGGACCAAGTTTTGTGTCTGGACGATGAGTTGCGAACCGAATGGAGGGTGCTGGGAATCCAAGTTTTCGACACCGGCAAGCGGACAGGCGCTCACCATGGTGACGCCATGGCCGTGCGCCATCCATCCTTGTCACCCTCCTCGTCACCGTGATGCCATGGTCGTGTGCCATCCACCCCATCGTCCTCCTCAACACGGTGACACCATGGTCGTGCTTCAAGCTCCAGTCCAGCATGGTGGAATCGGAGACGCGCGAGACACTTTTTTGCTGCAAGTTCCTGGGCACGTGTTGGAATCGGCAATGCCCGTGCTGGTATCGGTGCCAATAATTGCTAGAACTGACGACATTGTTTGATGCGTGCCTGTTGGCACCCATGCATTGTGTTGACGACTTTTGCTTCCATGGATGATTTGATTTGCTGGAACCGGCGAGCAGTGATGTGATATGTCCATTTTGCATCATGCTTTTATATCGATATTTATTGCATTATGGGTTGTTATTACACGTTATGTCACAATACTTATGAAGGAAATATGCCCGAGAGGCAATAATAAAGTTGAAATTTATATTTCCTTATATCATGATAAATGTTTATTATTCATGCTAGAATTGTATTAACCGGAAACTTAGTACATGTGTGAATATATTGACAAACAGAGTGTCACTAGTTTGCCTCTACTTGGCTAACTCGTTGAATCAATGATGGTTATGTTTCCTAACCATAGACATGAGTTGTCATTTGATTAACAGGATCACATCATTAGAGAATGATGTGATTGACTTGACCCATCCGTTAGCTTAGCACGATGATCGTTTAGTTTGTTGCGATTGCTTTCTCCATAACTAATACCTGTTCCTATGACTCTGAGATCATGCAACTCCCTAATATCGGAGGAACACTTTGTGTGCTACCAAACGTCAGAACGTAACTGGGTGATTATAAAGGTGCTCTACAGATGTTTCCAATGGTGTTTGTTGAGTTGGCATAGATCGAGATTAGGATTTGTCACTCCGATTGTCGGAGAGGTATCTCCGGGCCCTCTCGGTAATGCACATCAATATAAGCCTTGCAAGCAATGTGACTAATGAGTTAGTTGCAGGACGATGCATTACGGAACAAGTAAAGAGACTTGCCGGTAACGAGATTGAACTAGGTATTGAGATACCGATGATCGAATCTCAGGCAAATAACATACCGATGACAAAGGGAACAACGTATATCGTTATGCGGTTTGACCTATAAAGATCTTCGTAGAATATGTGGGAGCCAATATGAACATCCAGGTTCTGCTATTGGTTATTGACCGGAGACATGTCTCGGTCATGTCTACATAGTTCTCGAACCCGTATGGTCCGCACACTTAATGTTTGGTGACGATAGGTATTATGAGTTTATGTGTTTTGATGTACCGAAGGTAGTTCGGAGTCCCGGATGTGAGGAGTCTCAAAATGGTCGAGACATAAAGATTGATATATTCGATGACTATATTCGGACACCGGATGAGTTCCGGCGGTCACCGGATAATTATCGGAGTGATGGGGGGTTATCGGAACCCCCGGGGGAACTAATGGGCCAACATTGGCCTTGTGAGAGAGAGGAGGGGCCATAGGGATGGCCGCCCCCTTGGGAGTCCAAATTGGACAAGGAGGGGCGGCGGCGCCCCCTCTTTCCCTCCCTCTCTCCCTCTCTTTCCTTCCCCCTCCTTCTTCCTAGTTGGACTAGGAAATGGGGAGTCCTACTCCTATTAGGAGGAGGACTCCTCCCTCTCCATGGCGTGCCCCAAAGGCTGGCCGGCCTTCCCCCTTGCTCCTTTATATACAGGGGCAGGGGCACCCTAGAACACACAAGTTGATTATTTCCAGCCGTGTGCGGTGCCCCTCCACCATAATCCACCTCGGTCATATCGTAGCGGTGCTTAGGCGACCCTGTTTCGGTAGCATCATCATCACTGTCATCACGCCGTTGTGCTGACGAAGCTCTCCCTCGACACTCTGCTGGATCATAAGTTCATGGGACGTCACCGAGCTGAACGTGTGCAGACAGGTGACGTACTTTCGGTACTAGGATCGGTCAATCGTGAAGACGTACGACTACATCAACCGAGTTGTCATAACGCTTCTGCTTACGGTCTACGAGGGTACGTGGACAACACTCTCCCCCTCTCGTTGCTATGCATCACCATGACCTTGCGTGTGCGTAGGAATTTTTTTGAAGTTACTATGTTCCCCAACAATGGCATCCGAGCCAGGTTTATGCGTAGATGTTATATGCACGAGTAGAACGCAAAGGAGTTGTGGGCGTGGGTATATACATATTGCTTGCCGTCACTAGTTGTTTCTTGATTTGGCGGTATTGTTGGATGAAGCGGCCTAGACCGACATTACGCATACGCTTACGCGAGACTGGTTCTACGGACGTGCTTCGCACACAAGTGGCTGGTGGGTGTCGGTTTCTCCAACTTTAGTTGAATCGGATTCAATGAACAGGGTTCTTTCTGAAGATCAAAAAGCAATCACTATACCGCGTTGTGGTTTTTTGATGCGTAGGTAAGAACAGTTCTTGCTCAGCCCATAGCAGCCACGTAAAACTTGCAACAACAAAGTAGAGGACATCTAACTTGTTTTTGCAGGGCATGTTGTGATGTGATATGGTCAAGAGATGATGCTAAATTTTATTATATGAGATGATCATGTTTTGTAACACAGTTGTCGGCAACTAGCAGGAGCCATATGGTTGTCGCTTTATTGTGTGAAATGCAATCACCATGTAATTGCTTTACTTTATCACTAAGCGGTAGCGGTAGTCGTTGAAGCAATAGTTGGCGAGACGACAACGATGCTTCGATGGAGATCAAGGTGTCAAGCCGGTGACGATGGTGATCATGACGGTGCTTTGAAGATGGAGATCAAAGGCACAAGATGATGATGGCCATACCATATCACTTATATTGATTGCATGTGATGTTTATCCTTTATGCATCTTATTTTACTTAGTTCGACGGTAGCATTATAAGATGATCTCGCACTAAATTTCAAGGTATAAGTATTCTCCCTGAGTATGCACCATTGCTACAGTTCGTCGTGCCGAGACACCACGTGATGATCGGGTGTGATAAGCTGTACGTTCACATATAACGGGTGCAAGCCAATTTTGCACACGCAGAATACTCGGGTTAAACTTAGTAGATATGATCAACATAGTGATGTTCACCATTGAAAACTACTCCATCTCACGTGATGATCGGACATGGTTTAGTTGATATGGATCACATGATCACTTAGATGATTAGAGAGATGTCTATCTAAGTCGGAGTTCTTAAGTAATTTGATTAATTGAACTTTAATTTATCATGAACTTAGTACCTGATAGTATTTTGCATGTCTATGATGTTGTAGATAGATGGCTCGTGTTGTTGTTCCGTTGAATTTTAATGCCTTCCTAGAGAAAGCTAAGTTGAAAGATGATGGTAGCAACTACATGGACTGGGTCCATAACTTGAGGATTATCCTCATTGCTGCATAGAAGAATTACATCCTGAAAGCACCGCTAGGTGACAAACCCGCTACAGGAGCAACGCCAGATGTTGTGAACACCTAGCAAAGCAAAGCTGATGACTACTCGATAGTTCAGTGTGCCATGCTTTACGACTTAGAATCGGGACTTCAACGATGTTTTGAATGTCATGGAGCATATGAGATGTTCCAGGAGTTGAAGTTAATATTTCAAGCAAATGCCCGGATTGAGAGATATGAAGTCTCCAATAAGTTCTACAGCTGCAAAATGGAGGAGAATAGTTCTGTTAGTGAACATATACTCAGAATGTCTGGGTACCAAAACCACTTGACTCAGCTGGGAGTTAATCTTCTTGATGATAGTGTCATTGACAGAGTTCTTCAATCACTGCCACCAAGCTACAAGAGCTTCATGATGAACTATAATATGCAAGGGATGGATAAGACGATTCTTGAGCTCTTCACAATGCTAAAGGCTGCGGAGGTAGAAATCAAGAAAGAGCATAAAGTGTTGATGGTCAACAAGACCACTAGTTTCAAGAAAAAGGGTAAAGGGAAGAAGGGGAACTTCAAGAAGAATAGCAAGCTAGTTGCTGCTCAAGTGAAGAAACCCAAGTCTGGACCTAAGCCTGAGACTGAGTGCTTGTACTGCAAAGGAGGTGGTACTGGAAGCGGAACCGCCCCAAGTATTTCGCGAAGAAGAAGGATGGAGAAGTGAAAGGTATATTTGATATACATGTTATTGATGTATACCTTACTAATGCTCACAGTAGTGCATGGGTATTTGATACTGGTTCAGTTGCTAACATTTGCAACTCGAAATAGGGACTACGGATTAAGCGGAGATTGGCTAAGGACGAGGTGACGATGCGCGTGGGAAATGGTTCCAAAGTTGATGTTATTTGGTTTTAGTTTTAGACCTAAATAATTGTTATTTGGTGCCAGCGTTGAGCATGAACATTATATCTGGATCTTGTTTGTTGCGAGATGATTATTCATTTAAATCAGATAATAATGGTTGTTCTATTTATATGAGTAATATCTTTTATGGTCATGCACCCTTGATGAGTGGTCTATTTTTACTAAATCTTGATAGTAGTGATGCACATGTTCATAGTATTGAAGCCAAAAGATGCAAAGTTGATAATGATAGTGCAACTTGTTTGTGGCACTGCCGTTTTGGTCATATTGGTGTAAAGCGCATGAAGAAACTCCATTCTGATGGACTTCTGGAATCACTTGATTATGAATCACTTGGTACTTGCGAACCATGCATCATGGGCAAGATGACTAAAACTCCGTTCTCTGGAACAATGGAGCGAGCAACAGAGTTATTGGAAATCATACATACTGATGTATGTGGTCCAAGGAACGTTGAAGCTCATGGCGGATATTGTTATTTTCTCACCTTCACAGATGATCTGAGTAGATATGGGTATATCTACTTAATGAAACATAAGTCTGAAACATTTGAAAAGTTCAAAGAATTTTAGAGTGAAGTGGAAAATCATCGTAATAAGAAAAATAAAGTTTCTATGATATGATCATGGAGGAGAATATTTGAGTTACGAGTTTGGCCTTCATTTGAAACAACGCGGAATAGTTTCGCAACTCACGCCACCCGGAACACTACATCGTAATGGTGGGTCCGAACGTCATAATCATACTTTATTAGATATGGTGAGATCTATGATATCTCTCACTGATTTACCACTATCATTTTGGGGTTATGCTTTAGAGACAACTACATTCACGTTAAATTGGGCACCATCTAAATCCGTTGAGACGACACCTTATGAACTATGGTTTGGCAAGAAACCCAAGTTGTCGTTTCTTAAAGTTTGGGGCTGTGATGCTTATGTGAAGAAGCTTCGACCTGATAAGCTCGAACCCAAATCGGAAAAAAGTGTCTTCATAGGATACCAAAAGGAGACTGTTGGTTACACCTTCTATCACAGATCCGAAGGCAAGACATTCGTTGCTAAGAATGGATCCTTTCTAGAGAAGGAGTTTCTCTCAAAAGAAGTGAGTGGGAGGAAAGTAGAACTTAATGAGGTAATTGTACCTTCTCCCTTATTGGAAATTAGATCATCACTGAAATCAGTTCTAGTGATTCCTAGACCAGTAAGTGAGGAAGCTAATGATGATGATCATGAAACTTCTGATCAAGTTACTAGCGAACCTCGTAGGTCAACCAAAGTAAGATCCGCACCAGAGTGGTACAGTGATCCTGTTCTGGAGGTCATGTTACGTAACCATGACGAACCTACGAACTATGAGGAAGCGACGATGAGCCCAGATTTGAAAAATGGCTTGAGGCCATGAAATCTGAGATGGGATCCATGTATGAGAACAAAGTATGGACTTTGGTTGACTTGCTTGATGATCGGCAGGCCATAGAGAATAAATGGATCTTCAAGAAGAAGACTGACGCTGACGGTAATGTTACTGCCTACAAAGCTCGACTTGTCGCAAAAGGTTTTCGACAAGTTCAAGGAGTTGACTACGATGAGACCTTCTCACCCATAACGATGCTTAAGTCCGTCGAATCATGTTAGCAATTGCCACATTTTATGATTATGGAATTTGGCAAATGGATGTCAAAACTGCATTCCTTAATGGATATCTTAAAGAAGAGTTGTATATGATGCAACTAGAAGGTTTTGTCGATCCAAAAGGTGCTAACAAAGTGTGCAAGCTCCAGCGATCCATTTATGGACTGGTGCAAGCCTCTCGGAGTTGGAATATACGCTTTGATAGTGTGATCAAAGCATATGGTTTTATACAAACTTTTGGAGAAGCCTGTATTTACAAGAAAGTGAGTGGGAGCTCTGTAGCATTTCTGATATTATATGTAGATGACATATTGTTTATCGGAAATGATACTGAATTTCTAAATAGCATAAAAGGATACTTGAATAAGACATTTTCAATGAAAGACCTCGGTGAAGCTGCTTATATATTGGGCATCAAGATCTATAGAGATAGATCAAGACGCTTAATTGGACTTTCACAAAGCACATACCTTGATAAAGTTTTGAAGAAGTTCAAAATGGATCAGGCAAAGAAAGGGTTCTTGCCTGTGTTACAAGGCGTGAAGTTGAGTCAGACTCAATGCCCGACCACTTCAGAAGATAGAGAGAAAATGAAAGGTGTTCCCTATGCTTCAGCCATAGGCTCTATCATGTATGCAATGTTGTGTACCAAACCTGATGTGTGCCTTGCTATCAGTTTAGCAGGGAGGTACCAAAGTAATCTAGGAGTGGATCACCGGACAGCGGTCAAGAACATCCTGAAATACTTAAAAAGTACTAAGGATATGTTTCTTGTATATGGAGGTGACAAAGAGCTCGTCGTAAACGGTTACGTCGATGCAAGCTTTGACACTGATCTGGATGACTCTAAGTCACAAACCGGATACATGTTTTTATTAAATGGTGGAGCTGTCAGTTGGTGCAGTTCCAAGCAGAGCGTCGTGGCGTGATCTACATGTGAAGCAGAGTACATACCTGCTTAGGAAGCAGCAAATGAAGGAGTCTAGATGAAGGAGTTCATATCTGATCTAGGTGTCATACCTAGTGCATTGGGTCCAATGAAAATCTTTTGTGACAATACTGGTGCAATTGCCTTGGCAAAGGAATCCAGATTTCACAAGAGAACCAAGCACATCAAGAGACACTTGAATTCCATCCACGATCAAGTCATGGAGGGAGACATAGAGATTTGCAAGATACATACGGATCTGAATGTTGCAGACTCATTGACTAAACCTCTCTCACGAGCAAAACATGAACAACACCAAGACTCCATGGGTGTTAGAATCATTACAGTGTAATCTAGATTATTGACTCCAGTGCAAGTGGGAGACTGAAGGAAATATGCCTTAGAGGCAATAATAAAGTTGTTATTTATATTTCCTTATATCATGATAAATGTTTATTATTCATGCTAGAATTGTATTAACCGGAAACTTAGTACATGTGTGAATACATAGACAAACAGAGTGTCACTAGTTTGCCTCTACTTGACTAGCTCGTTGAATCAATGATGGTTATGCTTCCTAACCATAGACATGAGTTGTCATTTGATTAATAGGATCACATCATTAGAGAATGATGTGATTGACTTGACCCATCCGTTAGCTTTGCACGATGATCGTTTAGTTTGTTGCTATTTCTTTCTCCATAACTTATACATGTTCCTATGACTATGAGATCAGGCAACTCCCAAATACTGGAGGAACACTTTGTGTGCTACCAAACGTCACAACATAACTGGGTGATTATAAAGGTGCTCTACAGGTGTTTCCAATGGTGTTTGTTGAGTTGGCATAGATCGAGATTAGGATTTGTCACTCCGATTGTCGGAGAGGTATCTCTGGGCCCCTCGGTAATGCACATAAGTATAAGCCTTGCAAGCAATGTGACTAATGAGTTAGTTGCGGGACAGTGCATTATGGAACGAGTAAAGAGACTTGCCGATAACGAGATTGTACTAGGTATTCAGATACCGACGATCGAATCTCGGGCAAGTAACATACCGATGACAAAGGGAACAACGTATATCGTTATGCGGTTTGACCGATAAAGATCTTCGTAGAATATGTGGGAGCCAATATGAACATCCAGGTTCTGCTATTGGTTATTGAGCGGAGACATGTCTCGGTCATGCCTACATAGTTCTCGAACCCGTAGGGTCCGCACGCTTAACGTTCGGTGACGATCGGTATTATGAGTTTATGTGTTTTGATGTAACGAAGGTAGTTCGGAGTCCTGGATGTGAGGAGTCTTGAAATGGTCGAGGCATAAAGATTGATATATTGGATGACTATATTCGAACACCGGATGAGTTCCAGGGGTCACCGGATAATTATGGAGTGCCAGGGGGTTATCGGAACCCCCGGGGGAACTAATGGGCCAACATGGGCCTTGTGTGTGTGAGAGAGGAGGGGCCATAGGGATGCCCCCCCCTTGGGAGTCCGAATTGGACAAGGAGGGGGCGGCGCCCCCTCTTTCCCTCCCTCTCTCCCTCTCATTCCTTCCCCCTCCGTCTTCCTAGTTCGACTAGGAAAGGGGGAGTCCTACTCCTACTAGGAGGAGGACTACTCCCTCTCCTTGGTGCGCCCCAAGGCCGGCTGGCCTCCCCCTTGCTCCTTTATATACAGGGGCAGGGGGACACCCTAGAACACACAAGTTGATTGTTTCCAGGCATGTGCGGTGCCCCCCTCCACCATAATCCACCTCGGTCATATCATAGCGGTGCTTAGGCGAAGCCCTGTTCCGGTAGCATCATCATCACCGTCATCACGCCATCGTGCTGACGAAGCTCTCCCTCGACACTCTGCTGGATCGTGAGTTCATGGGACATCACCGAGCTGAACATGTGCAGATCGCGGAGGTGCCGTACTTTCAGTACTAGGATCGGTTGATCGTGAAGACGTACGACTACCAACCGCGTTGTCATAACGCTTCCACTTACGGTCTACGAGGGTATGTGGACAACACTCATCTCCTCTCGTTGCTATGCATCACCATGATCTTGCGTGTGTGTAGGAATTTTTTTCAAATTACTACGTTCCCCGACAACTTATGCCTTTTCTCTCTTATTTTACAAGGTTTATATGAAGAGGGAGAATGCCGAAAACTAGAATTCTGGGCTGGAAAAGGAGCAAATATTAGAGACCTATTCTGCATAACTCCAAAATTCCTGAAACTCCACGAAAGTCTATTTTGGAATATATAAAAAATATTGGGTGAAGGAAGCACGAGAGCGGGGCCACCCACCGTCCACGAGGGTGGAGGGCGCGCCCTACCCCCCTGGGCGTGCCCCGTACCTCGTGGGCCACCTTGAAGCCCCATGATGCTCATCTTCAGGTATAAGATGTGTTCCGCCCTGGAAAAAATCAGAAGGAAGCTTTCGTGACGAAGCGCCACCGTCTCAAGGCGAAACCTTGGCGGAACCAATCTAGGGCTCCGGCGGAGCTGCTCTGTCGAGGGAACATCCCTCCGGGAGGGGGAAATCGTCATTACCATCGATCCTCTCATCGGGAGGGGTTCAATATCCATCAACATCTTCACTAGCACCATCTCCTCTCAAACCCTAGTTCATCTCTTGTATCCGATTTTTGTCTCGAAACCTCAGATTGGTACCTGTGGGTTGCTAGTAGTGTTGATTACTCCTTGTAGTTGATGCTAGTTGGTTTATTAGGTGGAAGATTATATGTTCAGATCCCTTATGCATATTAATACCACTCTGATTATGAACAAGAATATGATTTGTGAGTAGTTATGTTTCTTCCTGAGGACATGGGAGAAGTCTTGCTATAAGTAGTCATGTGAATTTGGTATTCGTTCAATATTTTGATGAGATGTATGTTGTCTTTCCTCTATTGGTGTTATGTGAACATTGACTACATGACACTTCACCATTGTTTGGGCCCAGGGGAAGGCATTGGGAAGTAATAAGTAGATGATGGGTTGCTAGAGTGACAGAAGCTTAAACCCTAGTTTGTGTGTTGCTTCGTAAGGGGCTGATTTGGATCCATACGTTTCATGCTATGGTTAGGTTTACCTTAATTCTTCTTTCATAGTTGCGGATGCTTGCGAGGGGGGTTAATCATAAGTGGGATGCTTGTCCAAGGAAGGGAAGTACCCAAGCACCAGTCCACCCACATATCAAATTATCAAAGTAACGAACGTGAATCATATGAGAATGATGAAAACTAGCTTGACAATAATTCCCATGTGTCCTCGGGAGCGCTTTCCTTTATATAAGAGTTTTCCCAGGCTTGTCCTTTGCTACAAAAAGGATTGGGCCACCTTGCTGCACCTTGTTTACTTTTGTTACTTGTTACCTATTACGAATTACCTTATCACAAAACTATCTGTTACCGATAATTTCAGTGCTTGCAGAGAATACCTTACTAAAAACTGCTTGTCATTTCCTTCTGGTCCTCGTTGGGTTCGACACTCTTACTTATCGAAAGGACTACGATAGATCCCCTATACTTGTGGGTCATCAAGACTATTTCCGGCGCCGTTGCCGGGGAGTGAAGTGCCTTTCGTAAGTGGAATTTGGTAGGAAAAATTTATATAGTGTGCTGAAATTTAGTGTCACTTGTTACTATGGAAAACAATCCTTTGAGGCGCTTTCTTGGGGTATCTTCACCCCGACCAGTAGAGCAAAGAGTTGCTCCTCAACCTACTGAACCTAATGAAAATATTTACATTGAAATTCCTTCGGGTATGATAGAGAAACTGCTAGCTAATCCTTTTACAGGAGATGGAACATTACATCCCCATATGCACCTAATCTATGTGGATGAAGTTTGTGGGTTATTTAAGCTTGCAGGTATGCCCGAGGATGTTATCAAGAAGAAGGTCTTCCCTTTATCTTTGAAGGGAAAGGCATTGACATGGTTTAGGCTATGTGATGATATTGGATCATGGAACTACAACCGATTGAAATTCGAATTTCATCAGAAGTCTTATCCTATGCATCTGGTTCATCGTGATCGTAATTATATATATAATTTTTGGCCACACGAAGGAGAAAGCATCGCTCAAGCTTGGGGGACGCTTAAGTCAATGTTATATTCATGCCCCAATCATGAGCTCTCAAGATAAATTATTATTCAAAAATTTATGCTCGGCTTTCTCTCAATAATCGCTCTATGCTCGATACTTCTTGTACTGGTTCTTTTATGATGAAGACTATTGAATTTAGATGGGATTTATTGGAAAGAATTAAACAAAACTTTGAAGATTGGGAACTCGACGAAGGTAAGGAGTCAGGTATAACACCTAAGTTTGATTGTGTTAAATCTTTTATGGATATCGATGCTTTTCGTGAATTTAGCACTAAATATGGACTTGACTCTGAGATAGTAGCTTCTTTTTGTGAATCATTTGCTACTCATGTTGATCTCCCTAAGGATAAGTGGTTTAAATATCATCCTCCCATTTTAGTAAAAGTGGTTGAACCTATTAAAGTTTAAGAAAAGACTATCACTTATAATGTTGATCCTATTGTTCCTACCTCTTATGTTGAGAAACCACCTTTCCCTGATAGAATAAAGGATCATGCTAAAGCTTCAACTGTGGTTCGTAAGAGTAATGCTAGAACACCTACACCCCCTGAGCAAATTAAAGTTGAACCTAGTATTGCTATGGTTAAAGATCTCTTGGTTGATAATATTGATGGGCATGTTATTTACTTTTGTGATGAAGCTGCTAGAATTGCTAGACCCGATACTAAAGATAATCATAGACCTGTTGTAGGCATGCCTGTTGTTTCTGTTAAAATAAGAGACCATTGCTATCATGGCTTATGTGACATGGGTGGTAGTGCGAGTGCAATACCTCATTCCTTATACACAGTAATTATGCATGACATTGCACCTGATGAGATAGAAGACATTGATGTTACTATTAAGCTTGCCAGTAGAGATACTATTTCACCAGTTGGGATTGTTAGAGATGTTGAAGTCTTGTGGGGGAAAGTTAAATATCCCACTAATTTTCTTGTTCTTGGTTCCCCACAAGATGACTTTTGTCCCATTATATTTGGTAGATCCTTCTTGAATACTGCTAATGCTAAGATAGACTACAAAAAGGATATTGTTACTGTTGGTTTAGGGGGTATGTCTCATGATTTTAATTTTGTTAAATTTCATAGACAAACCCATGATAAATAATTGCCTAGCAAAGATGAAATTATTGGTCTTGCTTCTATTTCCGTGCCTCCTAATGATCCTTTAGAACAATATTTGCTAGACCATGAAAATGATATGTTTGTGAATGAAAGAAGGGAAATAGATGAAGTATTCTTTAAACAGGGACCTATTTTGAAACATAACTTGCCTGTTGAAATACTAGGGGATCCTCCTCCACCCAAGGGTGATCCCGTGTTTGAGCTTAAACCATTGCCTGATACTCTTAAATATGCTTATCTTGATGAAAAGAAGATATATCCTATTATTATTAGTGCTAACCTTTCAGAGCAGGAAGAAGAGGGATTATTGAAAACTCTGAAGAAGCACCACACTACTATTGAATATACTCTTGATGATCTTAAGGGCATTAGTCCTACTGTATGCCAGCACAACGTAAAATTGGAGAAAGACGCTAAACCCGGTTGTTGATCACCAATGACAGTTAAATCCTAAGATGAAAGAAGTGGTAAGAAATGAAATACTAAAGCTTCTGGAGGCAGGTATAATTTATCCCGTTGCTGATAGTTAGTGAGTAAGTCATGTCCATTGTGTCCCTAAGAAGGGAGGAATTACTGTTGTTCCTAATGAGAAAGACGAATTGATCCCATAAAGAATTGTTATAGGTTATAGAATGGTAATTGATTTCCGCAAATTAAATAAAGCTACTAGAAAGGATCATTACCCTTTACCTTTTATTGATCAAATGCTATAAAGATTATCCAAACATACACATTTTTGCTTTCTAGACTGTTATTCTGGTTTCTCTCAAATACCTATGTCGAAAGAGGATCAGGAAAAGACCACTTTTACTTGCCCTTTCGGTACCTTTGCTTATAGACGTATGCCTTTTGGTTTATGTAATGCACTTACTACCTTTCAAAGATGTATGACTGCTATATTCTCTGACTTTTGTGAAAAGATTGTTGAGGTTTTCATGGATGATTTCTCCGTGTATGGAATTTCTTTTGATGATTGCTTAAGCAACCTTGATTGATTTTTGCAGAGATGTGAAGAAACTAATTGTCTTGAATTGGGAGAAGTGCCACTTTATGGTTAATGAAGGTATTGTCTTGGGGCATAAAATTTTTGAAAGAGGTATTGAAGTTGATAAAGCTAAAGTTGATGCTATTGAAAAGATGCAGTGTCCTAAGGACAGTAAAGGTATAAGAAGTTCCCTTGGTCATGCCGGTTTTTATAGAAGGTTCATTAAAGACTTCTCCGAGATTTCTAGGCCTCTGACTATCTCTTACAAAAAGATATTTCTTTTGTCTCTGATGATGATTGTGTAGAAGCATTTGAAATACTTAAGACAGCCTTGATTTCTGCACCTATCGTTCAGCCACCTGATTGGAATTTACCCTTTGAAATTATGTGTGATACTAGTGATTATGCTGTAGGTGTTGTTCTTGGACAAAGAGTTGATAAGAAACTAAATGTTATCCAATATGCTAGTAAAACTCTAAACATTGCCCGGAGAAATTATGCTACTACTGAAAAAGAATTTTTAGCAGTCGTATTTGCGTGTGATAAGTTCATGCCTTATATTGTTGATTCCAAGGTAACTGTTCACACTGATCATGCTGCTATTAAATATCTTATGGAAAAAAGATGCTAAACCTAGACTAATTAGATGGGTTCTCTTGCTACAAGAATTTGATTTGCAAATTATTGATATAAAGGGAGTTGAGAACCCCGTTGTAGACAACTTGTCTGGGTTAGCAAATGTTCTTGATGACCCACTACCTATAGATGATAGCTTTCTTCATGAACAATTAGCTGCCATAAATGCTTCTCGTACTGCTCCATGATACGTCTTTGTCGTATCTATAATTTTTATTGTTCCATGCAAATATTCTACAACTTTTATATACTTTTGGCAACTTTTTATACTATTTCTGGGACTAACATATTGATCTAGTGCCCAATGCCAGTTCTTGTTTGTTGCATGTTTTTTGTTTCGCAGAAAATCCATATCAAACGGAGTCCAAACGGGATAAAACTGACGGAGATTTTTTTGGAATATATGTGATTTTTGGGAAGAAGAATCAATGCGAGACGATGCCCAAGGGGGCCACGAGGGAGGGGGCGTGCCCTAGGGGGTCAGGCATGCCCTGGGCCCTCGTGGCCACCCGTAAGGCGGTGGGTGCCCTTCTTTCGCCGCAACAAAGCCAATATTTGGATAAAAATTATGTCCAAATTTCAACCCAATCGGAGTTACGGATCTCCGGGAATTTAAGAAATGGTGAAAGGGTAGAATCAGGAACGTAGAAACAGAGAGAGACAGAGAGACAGATCCCATCTCGGAGGGGCTCTTGCCCCTTTGCCGCCATGGAGGCCGTGGACCATAGGGTAAACCCTTCTCCCATCTAGGGAGAAGGTCAAGGAAGAAGAAGAAGAAGGGGGGGGCTCTCTCCCCTCTCTCCTGGTGGCGTCGGAACGCCGCCGGGGCCATCATCGTGCGACGACGATCTACACCAACACCTCTGTCATCTTCACCAGCATCTTCATCACCTTCCCCCATCTATATACAACGGTCCACTCTCCTGCAACCCGTTGTACCCTCTGCTTGAACATGGTGCTTTATGCTTCATATTATTATCCAATGATGTGTTGCCATCCTATGATGTCTGAGTATAATTTCGTTGTCCTATCGGTAATTGGTGAAATGCTATGATTGGTTTAATTTTCTTGTGGTTATGTTGTTGTCCTTTTGGTGCCCATCAAATGAGCGCGCCCGTGGATCACACCATAGGGTTAGTTGTATGTTGATAGGACTATGTATTGGAGGGCAACAATGACAGAAGCCTAGCATAGAATTTGACGCATACGGGATTGAAGGGGGACCAATATATCTTAATGCTATGGTTGGGTTTTACCTTAATGAACGTTAGTAGTTGTGGATGCTTGCTAATAGTTCCAATCATAAGTGCATAGAACTCCATGTGAGGGATGACACGCTAGCAATGGCCTTTCCCACATAAAACTTGCTATCGGTCTAGTAAAGTAGTCAATTGCTTAGGGACAATTTCACAACTCCTACCACCACTTTTCCACACTCGCTATACTAACTTTATTGCTTCTTTACCTAAACAGCCCCTACTTTTTATTTACGCACTCTTTATTATCTTGCAAACCTAACCAAAAACACCTACAAAGTACTTCTAGTTTCATACTTGTTCTAGGTAAAGCGAATGTTAAGCGTGCGTAGAGTTGTATCGGTGGTCGATAGAACTTGAGGGGATATTTGTTCTACCTTTAGCTCCTCATTGGGTTCGACACTCTTACTTATCGAAAGAGGCTACAATTGATCCCCTATACCTGTGGGTTATCAAGACCTTTATCTGGCACCGTTGCCAGGGAGTTATAGCGTGGGGTGAATATTTTCGTGTGTGCTTGTTTGCTTTATCACTAAGTAGTTTTATTTTGTGCTCTTTTTTTCTATCTTTAGTTATGGGTAGGAAACACAAAATACCAAAAAATGAGTTGTACCTACTACACCAATGGTTGAAGAACCACTCAAAATCTATCGCACTCCTGAAGCTTTTTACTTGGATCATCTTCGATCCCTTTGTGCTCATGCTGAAACCCCAACTAGATTAGTTGAGGGAAAATCTTTAGATGAGCATGCTTGTTATGTATGACACCGCTTATCTCAAAAAGGGAAACTTTTACTGGATCAAATCCATCGTTTGCAATGCTATGCTTGGAATTTATGTGAAATATATGATTTTACTTGTTGTTCTGAAGACCCTAAGAAACACCTTCCTTACCAATGTGGGTTTAGTGATAATGGAATCGTATCTTAGTATACTAAGGGTGTTTATAATTGCTGTGATGTTCAACAAATTGAAGAATTTGTTGCTTTTAGGGGTACTTGCGAAATTGCTTCTTTTATTAAAGAGTCTGATACTACTCTCTACAAATCTGAAAATTTGGCCATACTTAAATATTGCTATGATAATTATGCTTATAATCCTTATAATAAACCATATATTGAGGACTCCTCCGCTGTCCAAGAAGAGACTAATATTTTGCAGGAGTCTATGGAAGAAGAAATTAATGACATTGTGAGCTCATTGGATGAAAAAGATGAGGAGGAGAGCGAATAACAAAAGGAGAAAGAGCGGATTGATCACCCATGCCCACCTTCTAATGAGAGTAACTCTCCAACTCATACATTATTTAATGTCCCTTCGTTCTTGCCGAAGGATGAATGCCATGATAATTGCTATGATCCGTTGATTCATTTGAAATATCCATTTTTGATGAACTTGATGCTTGCTATGCTTATGGCCAAGATGCCAATGTGAATTATGCTTATGGAGATGAACTTGATATAGTTCCTTATGTTAAACATGAATTTTTTTCTATTGCACCCACGCATGATAGTCCTATTATCTTTTTGAATTCTCCCGACTACACTATATCAGTGAACTTTGCCCTCATTAAGGATTATATTGATGGGTTGCGTTTTACTACTACACATGATGATTTTGATAGATATAATATGCATGTGCTTGCTCTTCCTACTTGCAATTATTATGAGAGAGTAACTACATCTCCGCCTCTTTATGTTTCCAACACGATAGAATTGCAAGAAACTGCTTATGCTATGTATTGGCCTTTACTTGATGTGCATGAATTTTTCTTGTATGACATGTCGATGCATAGGAAGAGAGTTAGACTTCGTCATTGCTTGATATATGTTACTTTGTGCTCACTACTAAATTACAAATCATTGTTGATTCAAATTGGCTTTGATATACCTTGGGATCGGGGTGGATTCATTACTTGAGCACTTTTTTCCTAGCTTAATGGCTTTAAAGAAAGCACTACCAGGGAGACAACCCAGAAGTTTTAGAGAGTCATTTATTTCTATTGAGTGCTTTTAGGGGAACCAAAAACTTTTCAAAAAGGAAAGTGAAAGAGAGAGAGAGACAAGCATTGTTGAAGTGGGGGAGCTCCTTGAACTTTGTTCATGCTCATGGAAACTTTGTGAATCTTGATTACAGAAACTTTTCAACAAAAATAACTATACTATTGTACAATTCCATTGTATTATAAAAATAATGTGCCAAGATTTGCCTTTAGGATGTTTACATTGCTTGTTGGTTTGTGCGGTGCAAGACATAAACTTTGGCTGTAGTGCGTGATTTTAAATTTTTTTACTAGAACGTCAAACGGTTCTGAAACTTTTAGCACTGTCTTTCTATACAAAATTTTTATTTTGTCTAATTATTTCAGAATTTTTGGAGTACCAGAGTATGGTGAATGTTCAGATTATTACAGACTGTCATGTTTAAGACAGATTCTGTTTTTGATGCATACTTTGCTTGTTTTGATGAAACTATCGATTTCTATCAGTGGATTAAGCCATGGAAAAGTTATATTACAGTAGCTTCAATGCAAAAATAAAATATGAATTGGTTTGCAACAGTACTTAGAGTAGTGATTTGCTTTATTATACTAACAGATCTTACCGAGCTTTCTGTTGAGTTTTGTGTGGATGAAGTGTTCGAAGAATGAGGAGGTCTCGATGTGAGGAGAAGGAGGAGAGGCAAGAGCTCAAGCTTGGGGATGCCCAAGGAACCCAAAGTAAATATTCAAGGAGACTCAAGCGTTTAAGCTTGGGGATGCCCCGGAAGGCATCCCATCTTTCTTCAACAAGTATCAGTATGTTTTCAGATTCGTTTCATTCATGTGATATGTGCAAATCTTGGAGTGTCTTTTGCATTAATTTTCATTTTTCTTTTATGCACCATGCTGGTATGAGATAGTCCATCATTGATTTATAGAATGCTCATTGCACTTCACTTATATCTTTTGAGTATGGCCTTATAGAATGGTTCATGTGCTTCACTTATATCTTTTGAAGTTTGGATTGCCTGTTTCTCTTCACATAGAAAACCGCCATTTGTAGAATGCTCTTTTGATTCACTTATATTTCTAAGAGTGCGGGCACATATTTTGTAGAAAGAATTAAACTCTCTTTCTTCACTTAGATCTATTTAGAGAGGTGACAGGAATTGGTCATTCACATGGTTAGTCATAAAATCCTACATAAAACTTGTAGATCACTGAATATGATATGTTTGATTCCTCGCAATAGTTTTGCGATATAAAGATGGTGATATTAGAGTCATGCTAGTGGGTAGGTGTGGATTGTAGAAATACTTGTGTTGAAGTTTGTGATTACCGTAGCATGCACGTATGGTGAACCGTTATGTGATGAAGTCGGAGCATGATTTATTTATTGATTGTCTTCCTTATGAGTGGCGGTCGGGGACGAGCGATGGTCTTTTCCTACCAATCTATCCCCCTAGGAGCATGTGCATAGTACTTTGTTTCGATAGCTAATACACTTTTGCAATAAATATGTGAGTTATTTATGACTAATGTTTGAGTCCATGGATTATACGCACTCTCACACTTCCATCATTGCTAGCCTCTTCGGTACCATGCATTGCCCTTTCTCACCTCGAGATTTGGTGCGAACTTCGCCAGTGCATCCAAACCCTGTGATATGATACGCTTTGTCACACATAAGCCTCCTTATATCTTCCTCAAAACAGCCACCATACCTACCTATCATGGCATTTCCATAGCCATTCCGAGATATATTTACATGCAACTTCCATCATCATCATATACATGACTTGAGTATTCATTGTCATATTGCTTTGCATGATTGTAAGATAGCTAGCATGATATTTTCATGGCTTGTCCGTTTTTTGATATCTTTGCTACGGTTGATCATTGCACATCCCGGTACACCGTCAGAGGCATTCATATAGAGTGATATCTTTGGTCTAGTATTGAGTTGTAAGTAAATAAAAGTGTGATGATCATCATTATTAGAACATTGTCCCAGGTGAGTTTATCGAAATAAAAGAGGCCAAAGAAGCCCAAATAAAAAAGAGGCCAAAGAAGCCCACCAAAAAAGAGAAAAAAATAAGAGAAAAGAGAGAAGGGACAATGTTACTATCCTTTTACCACACTTGTGCTTCAGAGTAGCACCATGTTCTTCATATAGAGAGTCTCTTGAGTTATCACTTTCATGTACTACTGGGAATTTTCATTATAGAGCTTGGCTTGTATATCCCAACGATGGGCTTCCTAAAATGCCCTAGGTCTTCATGAGCAAGCAAGTTGGATGCACACCCACTTAGTTTTCAGTTTGAGCTTTCATACACTTATAGCTCTTAATGCATCTGTTGCATGGGAATCCCTACTCCTCACATTGACATCAATTGATGGGCATCTCCATAGCCCATTGATTAGCCCCGTCGATGTGAGACTTTCTTCCTTTTTGTCTTCTCCACACAACCTCCATTATCATATTCTATTACACCTATAGTGCTATATCCATGGCTCATGCTCATGTATTGCGTGAAAGTTGAAAAGGTTTGAGAACATCAAAAGTATGAAACAATTGCTTGGCTTGTCATCGGGGTTGTGCATGATTTGAATATTTTGTGTGGTGAAGATGGAGCATAGCCAGACCATATGATTTTGTAGGGATAACTTTCTTTGGCCATGTCATTTTGAAAAGACATGATTGCTTTACTAGTATGCTTGAAGTATTATCGTCTTAATGTCAAATGATAGACTATTCCTTTGAATCACTCGTGTCTTAATATTCATGCCATGATTAGATTACATGATCAAGATTATGCTAGGTAGCATTCCACATCAAAAAATATCTTTTTTATCATTTACCTACTCAAGGACGAGCAGGAATTAAGCTTGGGGATGTTGATACGTCTCCGTCGTGCCTATAATTTTTGATTGTTCCTTGCCAATATTCTACAACTTTTATATACTTTTGTCAACTTTTTATACTATTTTTGGGACTAACATATTGATCCAGTGCCAGTTCCTGTTTGTTGCATGTTTTTTGTTTCACAGAAAATCCATATCAAACGGAGTCCAAACGGGATAAAAACTGACGGAGATTTTTTTGGAATATATGTGATTTTTGGGAAGAAGGATCAACGCGAGACGATGCCCGAGGGGGCCACGAGGTAGGAGGGTGCACCCCATGGGGTCAGGCGCGCCCTGGGCCCTCTTCGCCACCCCGTAAGGCGGTTGGTGCCCTTCTTTCACCACAAGAAAGCCAATATCCGGATAAAAATCGTGTCCAAATTTCAGCCCAATCAGAGTTACGGATCTCCAGGAATTTAAGAAACGGTGAAAGGGCAGAATTAGGAATGCAGAAACAGAGAGAGACAAAGAGACAGATCCAATCTTAGAGGGGCTCTTGCCCCTCCGCCTCCATGGAGGCCATGGACCAGAGGGAAAACCCTTCTCCCATCTAGGGAGAAGGTCAAGGAAGAAGAAGAAGAAGAAGAAGAAGAAGGGGGGCTCTCTCCCCCTCTCTCTCGGTGGCACCGGAATGCTGCTGGGGCCATCATCGTGCGACGGCGATCTACACCAACACCTCCGTCATCTTCACCAACTTCTTCATCACCTTCCCCCATCTATCTACAGCGGTCCACTCTCCCGCAACCCACTGTACCCTCATCTTGAACATGGTGCTTTATGCTTCATATTATTATCCAATGATGTGTTGCCATCCTATGATGTCTGAGTAGATTTTTGTTGTTCTACCGGTAATTGGTGAATTGCTATGATTGGTTTAATTTGCTTGTGGTTGTGTTGCCGTCCTTTGGGTGCCCATCATATGAGTGCACGCGTGGATCACACCATAGGGTTAGTTGTATGTTTATAGGACTATGTATTGGAGGGAAAGAGTGACAGAAGCTTCAACCTAGCATGGAAATTTATGCATACGGGATTCAAGGGGGACCAATATATCTTAATGCTATGGTTCGGTTTACCTTAATGAACGTTAGTAGTTGCGGATGCTTTCTAATAGTTCTAATCATAAGTGCATAGAATTCCAAGTCAGGGATGACATGCTAGCAGTGGCCTCTCCCACATAAAACATGCTATCGGTCTAGTAAAGTAGTCAATTGGGTCGGAGTAAGTGACCACGGGTAGCCTAGCCGGCTCACCCGGGCCTTTCTGAAAAAATTACGAGCCGATCCGGCTCTTAAGAATCCAAGACATGGGGCCGCCTTCCCCTGGCCGGCTGTCTCCCAGGACGGCTATTGGAAGGCAGCCCGACTTCAGCCCTCATGAAGAAAGCCGCGGGAGGGCTGGCTCCGAGGAGCCGGCTGCGAGAAGGCCGACTCCAAGGAGTCGGCTCCCATAAATCGGTCAAGACCGTACCCCCAAAGTCTGCATCCACATAACGGCGATGTGATGGGGCGTGGCTACAGTGAAGCCTGCCACCCCCGAATCCTGGAGCGCGCCTGGCATAGTGCGCCGTACGGGTGGCCATGACCCGTCCGGCGCGGCACTGTTGCCACACTGACCCTGATGTCATCCACGACGGGCTACCAGTACGGCCCACGGGTGGTGGGCCCCTTCAGGCAGAGAGACACCTGAAGGCGGCCAGGCCTCCCCCAGTCGGCCCGAGACGGAGCCGGCTCTCTCCAGCCGGCTTGCCACCCCCTCGAAGGAGACGCCCCATTAAGGAGACAAGACGTGGTGAGGCTACAGTGGTCACCCGCCGGACGGCAGCACTGTAGCCATGCTTACCTCGGCGAAGCCCTCGTCACCAAGATTGAGCAACAGTCACCAGCCACCGACAAGGCCTTGGACAGTGGGGCCTGCCTGTCGACCAGGGAGCCGGCAGCCGGTGGGACCCACCAGCCGGCGAGCCCCAGCAGCCGGCGCAGAAGCCGGAGAGCGAAGACACGGACGGCTGGGCCCCATGCCCAACCGGATTACCATTGTACCCCCGGGGGGTAGGCCTATATAAACCCCCCGGGACACCCATGCAAAGGGGGGATCCCTGCTAGTTTTAGACACCACGTAGGGAGGAGAAGAGATCAAGCAGAGCCCTTCTTCATCCTCTCGCCAAACAGCTCAAGGAGCTTCGTGTAGCTACTTGTTCATCTAGTGATCATGCGGAGACCCCGCAGAGCAGCAATAGGGGTGTTATCTCCACGGAGAGCCCCGAAGCTGGGTAAGATTCGCCGGCGTGCATGTCTTTGCCTCATCCCATTTCGAGGTACCGGCGATGTTTTACTGGCTCCCACAATGATGAGCCACCCGCTGGCATATGTTGCACCTACCACCCGACATTTGGTGCCCACCGTGGGGCCAGGTGCACCGTTGTCCGGAAACCTGTTCTGGACGGGAACCCTCTTCCTCCCCCGCGAGCGTAGCTAGCCCGCCACGCCCGATGGCGCTTGCCACGACGCGCTGCAAGGCGTCACCAACGCCTGCACAGCGAGCATCCTCGCTGATCTCCTCGACAAGACCCTCATCTCCGACGAGCTCGCCTCCGACGCGGGCACCAACCACCTCGTCAACCTCCTCGGCCGGCTCCATGTCTCCGGCGAGCCTGCTGTGGACTTGGAGTCGGTTGGCTCCATCGATCCGATGCCTGTCGACTCCGACACGGCCTCGTTCGACACCTTCCCCACCAACGTCACGATCTACAACGACCCGCTTCCCCGAGCCGATGGCTGCGACGCTGTCACCACCGAGGTGATGGTCATCGGCCACGACGGCGCTGCTGACGAGAGCGGCCACGACGCCCCGCACGCGGCGGTCCACGACTTGTCCATCCCCCTCCCGGCCGACGCCGACGCTGAAGCACTAGAGGCTCGCCGCCTCGCCCTCCTCGCGGAAGGCCAGAAATTGGTTTCCATGAGACGCCTCGCTGAGGCCCACCGACGCGAGGCTGACCGCGCCGCCTTTGGCATGCCGCCCCCAGGCGGGCCCAGCCGGGTCGGCGTTGTCAGACAGTGCGGCGTTGTCAGACAGCGCGGCGTTGTCAGACAGCGCGGCGCTGTCATTGCCAACACGTTAGGAGTCGACCGCCCAGTCTACGCCACTCCGCTCGAGAACCTGCGCGCCGCCCAGGCGGCCCTAGACGAGCTAGACGGACTGGGGGCCGAAGAACTCCCCCACATGACCCGACGCATCCAGCAGCTGATCGATGCAGCCGCGTAGCGGCACGAAGCTGACGCCCGCGCGGAAAGCTCTCCCCCACGCCGAGATCACGGCGCGACGTCCCGGACGCCGACTGTGGGTAGAGACCGCGCGCGGCGCGAGAAAGAGTTGGCTGCTAGCCGAAGCCAAACCCGGATCTCCATCGAGCGAAACGCAGAAGGCCACCCTCGGGCCATGGAGTGGCAGGGCAACCCGCCTCCGCCTCGGCCCCGTGGAGAGAGATATCCCACCCCTCCGACGGTGGCGCATCCGACTCTCAGCGGCCGACTAGGTCGCCGCGAAGGAGTCGGCGAAAACGACGCCCGCCATCGGATCAACCGCTTGGCGCGATCCCTGGCGCTGGAAGAAGAAGACGATGTCGGTCCACCTTGTTTCAGCCCCCGCATCCGCGACGAGCCCTTCCCCAAAGGGTTCTCGCTCCCAAGAGACACGCCCAAGTACAACGGCTCCGTGAAGCCGGAAGATTGGCTGATCGACTACTCCATAGCGGTTAGCATAGCCAACGGCAACCGGCGCGTTGCCGTGAAGTACGTGCCCCTCATGCTGCAAGGCACGGCGCGGACCTGGCTCAACAGCCTCAAACCACGCAGCATCAACAGCTGGCTAGACTTCACAGAAGCCTTCGTCCGCAACTTCACCAGCACCTACAAGCGGGCTCCCAAGCCCAGACATCTCTCCTTGTGCGTACAAGGCCCCGCCGAGTCAACTCGCGACTACCTCACGCGTTGGGCCGAGCTCCGCAACTCTTGTGAAGGGGTGCACGAGGTGCAAGCCATAGAATACTTCACAGCCGGGTGCCGAGAAGGCACCCTCCTCAAGCACAAGCTTCTTTGTGACGAGCCGACTACCCTCGACGAGCTTCTGGACATAGCGGACAAGTACGCCACCGCCGACTCCTCAATGAAGACCGAGCTCCGGGTAGACGCGTCCAGAAAAGTACTCAACCCGGCGCCCAAGGCGCCGGCTGGGGATTCCGGCCGACGCCCACACTCGAACGACCACAAGCGCAAGGGCCCCGCGCCGCCTCCCGCTAGTCGGCAGGTGACCACAGTTGAAGACATGCCGCCCGAAGGGCGGCCCGCGCCCAAGAAACCCAAGGGCGGCAGGCCGGCTTGGCAGCCGGCCTTCTCCTACGAGCAAACTCTCGACGCCCGATGCAAGTTCCACAGCGGCGCGAAGCCGTCCAACCACACAACCTGGAAGTGCCATTGCCTCACCCGAATCTCCAAAAGCGAAGGGCTCACACCGCCTCCGGTTCCGCCGGCGCCGGCCGCTCGGCCCGCAGTCGGAGCCGTGCATGATGAGTTCCCCGACGAGCATGCCACCTATATCGTCTTTACAAGCCATCCCGAAGACCGGCGCAGCAAACACCGAGAGAACCAGGAAGTCAGCATGGTTGCTGCCAACCCCGCCGAGCACATGCACTGGTCAGAAAAACCTATCAGCTGGAGCCGGGCCAATCACCCAGAGGTGATGCCGTCTCCCGGCTCTTATGTGTTGGTTCTGGATGCCACCCTTGCAACGGACAGACGCGCCACCCGCTTCTCCCGTGCGTTGATAGACGGCGGGAGCAGCATCAACATCTTGTACCGCGACACCCTGGAGAAGCTGAACGTCAAGACAAAGCAACTCATGCCTACTCGAACAGTGTTCCATGGCATCGTACCCGGCCTGTCCTGTGCCCCCATTGGCAAGATCAAGATTGATGTACTTTTTGGGGACAAGGAGCATTTCCGTCGGGAAGCGATCTGGTTTGAAGTGGTGGACCTGGAGAGCCCTTACCATGCCTTGCTTGGCCGACCTGCCTTGGCCGAATTCATGGCAGTTCCCCACTATGCATACCTCAAGATGAAGATACCAAGCACCAAAGGCGTCATCACCGTAGCCGGCGATTACAATAAGTCCTCTGAGTGCGCAGCAGCCAGCAGCCGGCTGGCCGAGTCCCTTGTGATTGCCGAAGAAAAGAAGATGTTGGACCGAGTCATGGCCATAGCCGGCAAGCAGTCGGCCTTGTCCCCCGATCCCAAGGAGCATGATGCTCAAGGATCTTTCCAGCCGGCCAAGGAGACAAAGAAGATACCTCTTGACCCCGAGCACCCAGAGAGGTTTGCCGTCATCGGGGCAAACCTAAACAGAAAATAGGAAGGCGAGCTTGCCGATTTCCTCCGTGAGAATCGGGACATCTTTGCATGGTCCCCCAAGGACATGCCGGGCGTCCCGAAGGAATTCGCCGAGCACAAACTACATGTCCGAGAAGACGCAAAGCCAGTCAAACAACCCCTTCACCGACTGTCAGAGGAGAAATGCAGGATTGTGGGAGAGGAGATAGCACGGCTTCTGGCAGCCAGCTTCATTATGGAAGTTTTCTTTACAGAGTGGCTCGCCAACCCGGTCCTCGTGCTAAAGAAGAACAACAAGTGGCGCATGTGTATAGACTACACGAGCCTCAACAAGGCCTGCCCCAAAGATCCCTTTGCCCTGCCGAGGATTGACCAAGTGATAGACTCCACGGCCGGATGCGAGCTGTTGAGTTTCTTGGATGCTTACTCAGGGTATCACCAGATAAAGTTGGATCCGGCAGACCGCCTGAAGACCGCCTTCATCACGCCATTCGGAGCCTTCTGCTACCTGACTATGACATTCGGCTTGAGAAATGTCGGTGCCACTTTTCAGCGTTGCGTGCAGAAGTGCCTCCTCAAGCAACTCGGCAGGAATGCCCACGTCTACGTAGACGACATTGTGGTGAAGACGGAGAAGCGCGGCACCTTGCTGGAAGACCTCAAGGAAACATTTGAGAACCTACGCCGGTTCCAAATCAAGCTTAACCCCAAGAAATGCGTGTTCGGAGTACCAGCCGGCCAGCTCCTAGGCTTCCTGGTCTCCGAACGCGACATAGAATGCAACCCAGTAAAGATCAAGGCCATTGAGAGAATGGCTATTCCCACCAAACTTCGAGACGTCCAGAAGTTTACCGGATGCTTGGCCTCCCTAAACCGCTTCATCAGCCGGCTCGGAGAGAAAGCTCTCCCCCTCTAACGCCTCATGAAGAAGACCACTCACTTCGAGTGGAATGACCAAGCTGACCAAGCTTTCCACGAGCTGAAGAAGATGCTGGCCACACCGCCAGTCCTAGCGGCGCCGACTAAGAAAGAGCCCATGCTCCTCTACATTGCCGCAACTAGCCGGGTGGTCAGCACCGTCATCGTAGTCCAACGCCCAGAAGAAGGCCGAGCCCAGCCGGTCCAGAGGCCGGTGTATTATTTGAGCGAGGTGCTGTCTACCTCGAAGAAGAACTACCCGCACTACCAGAAGATGTGCTATGGCGTGTACTTCGTCGCCAAGAAGCTGAAACCCTACTTCCAAGAGCATCCCATCACGGTCGTATGCACGGCCCCGCTGGCCGAGATCATAGGCAGCCGGGATGCATCCGGCCGGGTGGCGAAATGGGCCATCGAGCTGGCCCCTTACACAATCTTCTACCAGCCTCGCACCGCCATCAAGTCCCAAGCATTGGCCGACTTCCTCGTTGACTGGGCCGAGACCCAGTACCTACCGCCGGCTCCCGACTCCACTCATTGGCGCATGCACTTCGATGGGTCCAAGATGCGCACCGGCTTGGGAGCCGGAATCATCCTCACCTCTTGCAAAGGCGACAAGCTCAGATACACTCTGCAAATTCACTTTGCCGCCTCCAACAACGTGGCCGAGTACGAGGCGCTCATACACGGGCTCCGGCTTGCCAAAGAACTCGGCATTCGCCGGATCCTATGTTATGGCGACTCGGACTTGGTGGTCCAGCAATCATCCGGCGACTGGGATGCCAAGGACGCAAATATGGCAAGCTACCGCTTCCTCGTTTAGCAGATCAGCGGGTATTTTGAAGGATGCGAATTCCTCCACGTACCGCGAGCCGACAACGAGCCAGCAGATGCTCTGGCTCGAATAGGCTCCACCCGGCAAGCAATACCAACCGGCGTCTCTCTACAATGCCTCCTCAAGCCGTCTATCAAGCCGTCTCTAGAGTCCGATTCCATCTTCGTGCCGCCTGACCCCGACGCGGCCGGGTCTGGCTCGAAGAACCAAGCAGGTGGCCCGGGGACTTCGATAGTCGTCCAGGGGGTATCAGCAGGCGACTCGGGGACTTCCGTAGTTACGCCCGACCCGGGGACTGCCTCACCCGGCTCGGGGACTGCGGTAGTTGGCCCGGAGACTACACCAACACAAGAGGTGGCGACCGACTCCAGCATTTCACCGCCCAGCCCGCCCGCCCTGGTCACAGTAGCCGTTTTGGCAATAGAAGAAGTCGCAGCTCCGTCATGGGCTCAATCCATCCTCAACTTCCTAATAAACCAAGATCTGTTGGCTGACGAATTAGAGGCAAGACAAGTCCAACGCCGAGATGGAGCATACACAATCGTCAACAGAGAGCTCATCAAGCGCAGTGTCACTGGAGTCATCCAGCGATGCGTCGAGCAAGAGAAGGGCATTGCAATCCTCAGAGACATCCACCAAGGAGAATGCGGCCACCATGCGGCCTCAAGATCACTCGTCGCCAAAGCCTTCCGCCATGGTTTCTTTTGGCCGACTGCTTTGGATGACGCCAAGGAGTTAGTTAAACATTGCAAAGGGTGCCAACTCTTCAGCTCCAAGCAACACATGCCGGCTTCAGCACTCAAGACCATTCGACTCACCTGGCCCTTCACCGTTTGGGGACTGGGCATGGTGGGCCCATTCAAGAGGGCGCGCGGCGGCATGACACATCTGCTTGTCGCCGTGGACAAATTCACCAAATGGATCGAAGCAAAGCCGATCAAGAAGCTGAATGGGCCGACTGTCGTCACATTTATCGCAGATATAACAACTCGGTATGGCGTGCCACACAGCATCATCACCGACAATGGCACAAATTTCGCCAAGGGAGCCTTGGCACGTTTCTGCGCGACGCAAGGCATTCGGTTGGATCTAGCATCTGTCACCCACCCGCAGTCAAACGGCCAGGTCGAGCGAGCCAACGGCCTCATCCTTTCTGGCATCAAGCCCCGACTGATCGTACCACTGGAGCGTTCAGCCGGCTATTGGCTCGATGAGCTGCCGGCTGTCCTCTGGAGTCTGCGCACTACCCCAAACAAGTCAACCAACTTCACCCCTTTCTTCCTCGTGTATGGTGCCGAGGCGGTCATCCCAACTGACATCGAGTTTGACTCGCCTCGAGTAACCATGTACACGGAAGTGGAGGCCAAGGAAGCACGAGAAGACGGCGTCGGCCTACTGGAAGAAAGCCGGCTGTTAGCCCTCAGCCGGTCTGCCATCTATTAGTAGGGCCTACGCCGCTACCACAGCCGGAAGGTCAAGCCAAGATCCTTCCAAGAGGGCGATCTTGTGCTCCGGCTGATCCAGTGAATAGCCGGCCAGCACAAGCTCTCGGCCTCTTGGGAGGGCCCCTTCATCATCAGCAGAGCCTTAGGCAACGACTCCTACTACCTGATCGACGCCCAGAAGCCGAAGGCATGAAAGGAGTCGGAACGACCATGGAACGCCAACCTCCTCCGAAGGTTTTACAGCTGAAATGCAATATGTATCACGCTAACTTTTGTACTAAGGACGAGACAATAGGGCCCCCAAGGAGAGCTCGGGGACTGCCATCTTTTGTCTATAAATGAAAAGTATCATGCTTATGGCCTTGTCATCGCATTCACTTTTTTCCGTCCGGCACCGGGTTCGACTAGTCGGCCCGGGGACTAGCCGCCTGGAGTTATATTAGAAGTCCTACTCGCAGTCAGACAAGTATTGTGCCGGCTCCCAAGCCTTCTCTTGCCAAAAGTCGCAGTTTGAAGAACCGGCTGTCCGACTGGCAAGAGTTAAGGGCAGGAACGGGTGCCCACACGAAAAACGGCTAGGGACTAACGGACTAATATAACAAAAGCCGGTTTTTCTCCCACCGCCGACCGGCTACCAAAGTAGCCGGCCGGCCGGCTTCCATTAACCTCGCTCCAATCTAAGAAAGCTCGAGTACTTGCCTTCCCAGAAAGGGAAGACGGCAAAGGAAACAGCCTAAGGATAAAAAGCATACGTGAATGGGAACCAAACATACACACAATAATATTTACATAAAAGACCTTCAAAAGGCCAGCATTCAACATAGTTTGGATACACCCCCAGTGGGTGGAACTGCGGAAGCTTAATAAAATTGTTCAGAAGGCAATAAGCAGGAAAAAACAAGGATGGCAGATTAAGCCGGCGGAGCGACCGAAGAGCCGGGCAGGTCGGTGGAGACGGCAGTGCCGGCTGGAGGAGCGGCCGGCTGGCGAACCTCGGCATGAGAACCGCCTCCCGCAGAGGGCGCGCTTGCGCGCGCCTCGTTGCTGGAGGCACGGTCAGGCTGAGGCTGGCTAGCTGTTCCACCGGCCGGCTCGACGTCTTCGTCTTCCTCTACTTCGTCGTCTTCGCCTTCGTAGCTGGAGGCGATTTCTTCTGCCGAGTCTTCACCCGCCGCCGGATCCAGCCCGAACCACTCCTCCGGCTGGGCAACGCCGTCATCATTAATCTCGGGAGCGAAGACGCTGATGTCAGTACACTCGGCGATTGTCGATGCACGCTGAGCGATAGTCGGCCACACCTCCGCTAGCTCCTCGTCGGCCTCCAGCCACCGCTAGGTGCACAGCTGGTCCAGGTTCAGCCCCGAATACCAAGCTTGGACGAACTCCAGCGCCCGCCCAGCTCCAAGTTGGGCCGCCGACGCCTTCCAGGCCTCGAAGCGGCCAACCACAACCTCCAGCCAGTCGAAAGTCCGACTCGGGGTGCGGGGAATCGCCTCGCTTGGCCAGAGGGTGGCCAACACCTGCGCTCCGGCGCGCTGGAGGCGGCGGAGCATACGATGAGCCGGCTGCAGCCAGCTTGGACCACCAAGAGTTGCTCTTCGAGCGACCGACTCGCGTCCGGCACGACTTCAGCCCCCGCCTGCCAGCGCGCTTCGCGATGGGCCTCAATGGTTTGGGCGGCAAGGACGGAGTAGCCAGGAAAGTAGTCTGCATAGAGAATAAAAAGCAGCTCAAGTCAGAACACAAGTCAGGCGGCAAGGGGCAAGCAAGGAGCGAGGAAGGCGGCTTCTCGTCGATCAAATCCTCAATACGGACGAAGCCTTCATTCAGCGCTTGCCTAGTCTCAGCCCAGCCCGCCGCTTCAGTCTCGAACTCGGCCTTCAGGGCGGCTTCGTTATCCTACGCTTTCTTCAGAGCCGCCTTGTGGCTCTCCTCCTGGTCAGCCAGCTTCTTGGCTAGGCGGTCACGCTCTAGGACCAAGGCATCGTACTCGGTTTCCTTGGCACGAAGGGCGGCCTGCGCCTCGCTGAGCTGCCCCCTTAAGTCGGCGTTGGCTTCTGCGAGCACGAAAGACAAAAGAAAAACCAGTAAGGTGAAGTCGTCAGGAAAGATCTGACCCGACTGCTCAGCAGTCGGCCTGAATCTCGGGGACTACACCCAGTGGGTGCGCTGACGCGCCCCCACAGGAGATGAACGAAACCAAGTACGTACTCCGGCTGCTGATCAGGTCTTCGGTTCTCCGACCCAGCTCCTGGGCCTGGGAGTTGAAAGCGGCAGCGCAGAGGTTATGATACTCCTGGAAGATTAGACAGGAGGCGAGAATAAGGTAGTCGTCAAGGAAGATCCGACCCGACTGCTCAGCAGTCGGCCCGAATCTCGGGGACTACACCAAGTGGGTGCGCTGACGCGCCCCCACGAAAGAAATCAAGAGAACAAAGCAACCAAAGATAGAAGACTCACCTGGATGACGGCCCGCGTCGCAAGGAACTCCTGGGTGTATTGCTGCAGCGAGGCGGCTTGGGCCTGAAGCCGGTTCTGAACCTCTTGGGCCGCCACATTCAGCTCGCCCGTCCCGTCGCTGGGAGTCCACTCGGACGTGCCGATGCTGGCCGCCTCCAAGGCCTCCGCCGTCCGGCGGGCACCCGAAGCTCGGTGCGGCTCCGGCGCAGCGGTGCCTCCCCCTGCGCGTTGGCGCACTGTCGGCTGCACCTCGAGGCCGGCTCCCGCTTCCGGCTCACCCCCAGCCGGCTGCTCTGGCGCCGCAGCCGACTGGCCGCCTTGGCCCGCTCCGGTTGGCGCTGCCGGCGGCGCCCTCTCCACGAAAATCACGGAGTCCTCCCTCCGCTCCATCACCGGCGGTTCTTGGTCGACCTCCTCCAGCGGAGGCATAGGAATGTTGGGGGCCATGGCGCGGAGGGGAATGGCTAGCAGCGAAGGCTGGTTGTGCGAAGCCTCCGCCTCCGTCTCCGTAGCTGCCGCCTCCGTCCGAGCCTTGGCTGCTGCGTCGGCCTGCTCCTTCATCGCCTAGGCGGCCCTTCGCTCCGCCGCCTCCCGCTCCTCCCGCGCCTCTCGTGCGTTCCGCTCCGTGGCCTCCCGGAGGTCGGCACGGGGATCCACGCGGCGGGAGCCTGAAGACCCTCCAGTCGGCCCGACAACGGAGCCGCCCAGACCCCGCTCAAGGGAAAGCGGCTCCCTGTCCGGCGAGCAAATAAAGGTTTAGAAGAGTTTTCAATCGAAAAGAAGAACAACAAAAAATATATCCAAGCATTCGACGACTTACGCTGAGATCGCCTGTGGCTGCTTCACCGCCTTGCGGAAGCGGGCCGCCTTCGCGGCCGCCTCATCTCGCTTGGTCGCCGCTGTGGAAGCCTTGGACTTCTTCGGACAGCTGCTGAAGAGGATCGACACGGCCCGGCGCTTCTGGGCGCCGCTGCCAGCAGCCGGCGCGGCGGACGAGCTCGCGCTTTGATGATCAGGCACCGGCTGGCGGCGCGGGGTGACTTCAACCTCGGCATCATCCGGCCAGTCCTCGAAGCCGGCCTTGAGCCCCGCGCCTCCAGCCCCGTCGCTTTCCCCCACGATGGCGTCTTCCATGGCGGCCGCTCCCAAGTCCGGGTCGTCGGCGTCGTCCACCGTGCGGTCGGGGAGGAGCTGGCACTCTACCCCCGCGGCCCCGGCTGTCGGCGGGAGAAGAGGGTTCTGCAAAAGGCAAACGAACTGATCAAGAGTCGACTATCATGAGGCCGGCTACAAAAGGAAGAAAAGAAGAAAAAAACTTACGACGGGCGGAGGGTTGGCGCGAGAGTACGGCCCCTTGCCGTACCACCAATCCTCGGCGAGCTTGCAGTTGGAGATATAGTTCACCATGTAGGAGACCTCCGCATGAGGCATCTCCCTGGTGCTCAGCCGGCATGGGTCGAAGCGGCCGCTCATCTGACAAACCATGTGAGGCCGGCTTTGGAGGGGAAGAACCCGGCGCTCCACGAAGGCGGCCACCAAGTCGGCTCCGGTCAGGCCCTCCGACTGGATCATCCCCCAAAGCCGGGAGACGGCTACGTTCACGGCCTGAGACAGCGACCTGGCCCGGTAGCTCCACGAAGGCTGCCTCCCAGCCGGCGGGCCGGCTACGTAATCCGGCAGGTTGACGTAGTCGCCTTGCTGGGCGACGTTCCTCACGTAGAAATAAGACTTCTGCCAAAGCTTCACCGACTGGATCAGAGGAATGGACGGGAACAGATTGTTCTCGCTCGCCCGCCTCATGGCGATGAAGGCTCCGCAGGGGGCGGGCACGCCCGCGACGACGGTGCCGAGTTTGCTCTGGAAGAATTCCGCCCAGAGCTCGAGCGTGGGGAGGACCCCAAGGAAGCCCTCGCACAACATGAAGAAGGCCGACAGCAGCATCACCGCATTGGGCGTGAGGTGATGCGGCTGGAGGTTGTAGAATTCGAGGAAGGCCTGGAGGAACCCGCTCGCCGGAAGGCCGAAGCCGCGCAGGCAGTGCGAGCGGAAGATCACCCGCTCACCTTCCTCCGGTGCCGGCGAAATCTCCTTCTCGGCGCTAGATGAACCCGAATGAAGTTCTCGCCGGGCAGGCGTCGCGTCTGGCGGAGGAACGCGACGTGGTCCTCATGGACGTTGGAGCCATCCCACGAGCTTGACAGCGCCATGGGGCAGCGTGGCGAGAAGCAAGACGATGCGGCGGCGGAACGGCGCGGCAAAGAGCTGCTGCGGGGAAGAGAAGAAGAAGGAGGGCGAGAAGGGGGCGGAGTGAGGGAGAGCGCGCGAGCCTCTGCCGCTCCCCCTCCTCCTACTACTTATAGACCGCGCGGTGGAGCCGAGGAGGCGCGGCATGGGGGAACGTGGGGATCAACTGTGCCCACTCCCCCATGTCCCGCGATTACTGTGCCTTGATGGCAGAATAAAACCGCCGCGGGAAGGCGAGCGGTCCATGTGGGCCGCGGAAGATCCGCGCTCGGACCGAGGCCTGCGAGTGGCGGGCCCGGCCCTGCGGCGGCGTCCCGTCGCGCGCGTGCGTTGGCAGGATTTCCTCGCCACGTGGCCCGCGTTCCCACCTACGAGAAACGGAGCTCTCCAAAGTCAGCGCGCACAAGCAAAGCCGGCCCCTCAGGATAGGAAGCTGACCAAGCTTCTCGTCCCTTTATCAGCCTTGAAGCTCGCTCAGCTTCGGGGACTACTGTCGGAGTAAGTGACCACGGGTAGCCTAGCCGGCTCCCCCTGGCTTTCTGAAAAAATTACGAGCCGATCCGGCTCTTAAGAATCCAAGACATGGGGCCGCCTTCCCCTGGCCAGCTGTCTCCCAGGACGGCTATTGGAAGGCGGCCCGACTTCAGCCCTCATGAAGAAAGCCTCGGGAGGGCCGGCTCCGAGGAGCCGGCTGCGAGAAGGCCGACTCCAAGGAGCTGGCTCCCATAAATTGGTCAAGACCGTACCCCCGAAGTCTGCATCCACATAACGGCGATGTGACGGGGCGTGGCTACAGTGAAGCCTGCCACTCCCGAATCCCGGAGTGCGCCTGGCACAGTGCGCCGTACGGGTGGCGATGACCCGTCCGGCGCGGCACTATTGCCACACTGACCCTAATGTCATCCACGACGGGCTACCAGTACGGCCCATGGGCGGTGGGCCCCTTCAGGCAGAGAGACACCTGAAGGCGGCCTGGCCTCCCCCAGTCGGCCCGAGACGGAGCCGGCTCTCTCCAGCCGGCTTGCCACCCCCTCGAAGGAGACGCCCCATTAAGGAGACAAGACACGGTGAGGCTACAATGGTCACCCGCCGGACGGCAGCACTGTAGCCATGCTTACCTCGGCGAAGCCCTCGTCACCAAGATTGAGCAACAATCACCAGCCACCGACAAGGCCCTGGACAGTGGGGCCTGCCTGTCGACCAGGGAGCCGGCAGCCGGCGGGCCCCAGCAGCCGCCGCAGAAGCCGGAGAGCGAAGACACGGACGGCTGGGCCCCACGCCCAGCCGGATTACCATTGTACCCCCGGGGGGTAGGCCTATATAAACCCCCCGGGACACCCATGCAAAGGGGGGATCCCTGCTAGTTTTAGACACCACGTAGGGAGGAGAAGAGAGCAAGCAGAGCCCTTCTTCATCCTCTCGCCAAACAGCTCAAGGAGCTTCGTGTAGCTACTTGTTCATCTAGTGATCATGCGGAGACCCCGCAGAGCAGCAGTAGGGGTGTTATCTCCACGGAGAGCCCCGAAGCTGGGTAAGATTCGCCGGCGTGCATGTCTTCGCCTCATCCCGTTTCCAGGCACCGGCGATGTTTTACTGGCTCCCACAATGATAAGCCACCCGCTGGCATATGTCGCACCTACCACCCGACAAATTGCTTAGGGACAATTTCGCAACTCCTGCCACTACTTTTCCACACTCGCTATACTAACTTTATTGCTTCTTTACCTAAACAGCCCCTACTTTTTATTTACGCGCTCTTTATTATCTTGCAAACCTATCCAAAAACACCTACAAAGTACTTCTAGTTTCATACTTGTTCTAGGTAAAGCGAACTTTAAGCGTGCGTAGAGTTGTATTGGTGGTCGATAGAACTTGTGGGAATATTTGTTTTACCTTTAGCTCCTCGTTGGGTTCGACATTCTTACTTATCGAAAGAGGCTACAATTGATCCACTATACTTGTGGGTTATCACTCCATGGTATGTTGATTATGCTAATTACATTGTTGCTAAATTTATACCACCTAGTTTCACATACCAACAAAAGAAAAAGTTTTTCTATGATTTAAGACATTACTTCTTGGATGACCAACACCTTTATAAAGAAGGATTAGATGTTGTTATTAGACATTGTGTAGCTGAGCATGAACAGGAACAAATCCTATGCAAGTATCACTCCGAGGATTATGGAGGACACCACGCTGGAGATAGAACTGCACATAAGGTATTGCAATCTGGTTTTTATTGGCCAACTCTTTTCAAAGATGCCCGTTAAGTTTGTCTTGTCTTGTGATGAATGTCAAAGAATTGGTAATATTAGTCGACGTCAAGAAATGCCTATGAACTATCCACTTGTTATTGAACCATTTGATGTTTGGGGCTTTGATTATATGGGACCGTTTCCTTCCTCTAATGGATATACACATATTTTAGTTGCTGTTGATTATGTTACTAAGTGAGTAGAAGCTATTCCAACTAGTAGTGCTGATCATAACACCTCTATTAAGATTCTTAAAGAAGTTATTTTTCCGAGGTTTGGAGTCCCTAGATATTTAATGACTGATGGTGGTTCACATTTTATTCATGGTGTTTTTCGTAAAATGCTTGCTAAGTATGATGTTAATCATAGAATTGCATCTCCATACCACCCACAGTCTAGTGATCAAGTAGAACTGAGTAATAGAGAGATTAAATTAATTTTGCAAAAGACTGTTAATAGATCTAGAAAGAATTGGTCCAAGAAACTTGATGATGCATTATGGGCCTATAGAACTGCATATAAAAATCCTATGGGTATGTCTCCGTATATAACGGTTTATGGAAAAACATGTCACTTACCTCTCGAACTAGAACATAAGGAATATTGGGCCATTAAAGAGCTTAATTATGATTTCAAACTTGCCGGTGAGAAGAGACTATTTGACATTAGCTCACTTGATGAGTGGAGAACCCAGGCCTATGAGAATGCCAAACTGTTTAAAGAGAAAGTTAAAAGATGGCACGACAAAAGGGTACAAAAGCGTGAGTTTAATGTAGGTGATTATGTTCTATTATACAACTCTCATTTAAGATTTTTTTCAAGAAAACTCCTCTCTAAATGGGAAGGTCCTTACGTTATCGAGGAGGTCTATCATTCTGGTGCCATAAAAATCAACAACTTCGAAGGCACAAATCCGAAGGTGGTGAACGGTCAAAGAATCAAACATTATATCGCAGGTCATCCCATGAATGTTGAAACCAAAGTTATTGATACCGTAACCCCGGAGGAGTACATAAGGGACACTTTCCAGAATGTTCCGGACTCCAAAAAGGAATAGGTATGTGATACGGTAAGTAAACCGACTCAAAAACAGTTGTAATAGCAATTTTCTCCGTTTTGGAATATTTAAGAAAATAGGAAGTGGTCCGGAAAGGATACGAGGCATCCACGAGGGTGAAGGGCGCGCCCTACCTCCCTGGGCGCGCCCCCCTGCCTCGTGGGCACCTCGTGTGCCCTCCAAACTCCGTTTTCTTGCACAATACTTCTTTTTGTCGGTAAAAATCATTATATAATCTCCCGAAGGTTTTGACCATCGTACCACACAAATATCTCCTGTTTTTTGTTCTGAGCTGTTTTCTTCCAGAGTTTTCAAGGCCAGGCATCATGTCGTCCCCCTCCAACAACGCGGGCGACGATGCTTGGATAATGAAGATAGATATGAAGAGAGAAGAACTTGGGGAGATAAACAAGGGTGATAGGATCAAGAAGGCCATGGAGGATCAATCTCCGACAGCAGAATAAGAAGATGTCCTTCAACCTTAATATAACCATCTACCACTACTGAAATAGAAGCTTTCAAGATGATCGAAATAGTTCGGGTGCAAAACAAGTATCTCACGTGTGAATTTTTTTTTTGCAAGAATACATCACCTCACTCAAGGGCATTATTCGGAAATTGGAGAATCTCCTACGCTCGATGTGTGACACGACTTCATCAACAACTCCATCATCACCACCTCTGAAGAAAGAGACATAAATACATGGGTATGGGCACTCCCCTTGGCAACTGCCAATTTTGGGGGAGTGCCCCGGTATCGTATCACCATCACACTTCTATCTTTACCGTTTTTCTTAGTCTGGTCCTTTTGGTTATATCTTGATCTAGTAGAATAAAGTTTAGTATGATCTAGCTTTGAGTTTTTGTGTTAAAACTTATCTATGTAATCGAGTCCGTGAGTTATATATAATAAAAATTAGTTTTGAGTCGAGGGCTTAGTTATCTTGCTATGATCTTGAGGGAATAAAAGAAAACAGAAAGAATAAAAAGAAATAAAGAGATCATATTGATCTTATGGAGAGTAATGACTTCACATATAAAGAGTATGATGAATAAAAGTTGTTGAGAGCTGACAAACATAGTTTTTGTCATAGTTGCAATTAATAGGAAGTAATAAAGAAAGAGAGGTTTTCACATATAAATATACTATCTTGGACATCTTTTATGATTGTGAGGACTCATTAAAATATGGCATGCTAAAAACTTGATGTTGGACAAGGAAGACAACATAATGGGCTATGTTTTCTTATACCCGAAATAAATTATATTGTCATGGATCATCCAACATGTTGAGCTTGCCTTTCCCCCTCATGCTAGCCAAATTCCTTGCACCAAGTAGAGATACTACTTGTGCTTCCAAATATCCTTAGACCCAGTTTTGCCATGAGAGCCCACCATATTTACCTATGGATTGAATAAGATCCTTCAAGTAAGTTGTCATCGTTGCAAGCAATAAAAATTGCTCTCTAAATATGTATGATTTATTATTGCGGAGAAAATAAGCTTTATACGATCTTGTGATGTGGAAGAAATAAAAGCGTCGGACTGCATAATAAAGGTCCATATCATAAGTGGCAATATAAAGTGACGTTTTTTGCATTAAGACTTTGTGCATCCAACCATAAAAGCACATGACAACTTCTGCTTCCCTCTACGAAGGGCATATCTTTTATTTTTGTCTTATACCTTATACAAGAGTCACGGTGATCTTCACCTTTCCTTTTTACACTTTATCATTTGGCAAGCACTATGTGTTGGAAAGATCCTGATATATATATCCAATTGGATGTGGGTTATAATAAACTATTATTGTTGACATTACCCTTGAGGTAAAAGGTTGGGAGGCAAAACTGTAAGCCCCTATCTTTCTCTGTGTCCGATTAAAACTTCATACCCATAATTATTGCGTGAGTGTTAGCAATTATGAAGGACTAAATGATAATTGAGTATGTGGAATTGCTGAAAAGCTCTTATATCGACTCTTTCCGATGTTATGATAAATTGCAATTGCTTCAATGACTGAGATTATAGTTTGCTAGTATTTCAATGAAGTTTCTGATTCATACTTTACATTGTGAATAAGATTGTTACTTTAGCATAAGAAATCATATGACTATGTATGTTGCTATTCTAAGAATGATCATGATGCCCTCATGTCCGTATTTTATTTTATCGACACCTCTATCTCTAAACATGTGGACATATTTTTCGATATCGGCTTCCGCTTGAGGACAAGCGAGGTCTAAGCTTGGGGGAGTTGATACGTCCATTTTGCATCATGCTTTTATATCGATATTTATTGCATTATGGGCTGTTATTACACATTATGTCACAATACTTATGCCTTTTCTCTCTTATTTTACAAGGTTTACATGAAGAGGGAGAATGCCGGCAGCTGGAATTCTGGGCTGGAAAAGGAGCAAATATTAGAGACCTATTCTGCATAACTCCAAAAGTCCTGAAACTCCATGAAAGTCAGTTTTGGAATATATATATATATATATATATATAATATCGGGTGGAGGAAGCACCAGAGGGGGGCCACCCACCGTCCACGAGGATGGAGGGCGTGCCCTACCCCCCTGGGCGCGGCCCCCTTCCTCGTGGGCCACCTGGAAGCCCCCCGATGCTCATCTTCAGGTATAATGTGTCTTTTGCCCTAGAAAAAAAAATCAGAAGGAAGCTTTCGCGAGAAGCGCCGCCATCTCGAAGCGGAACCTTGGCGGAACCAATCTAGGGCTCCGGCGGAGCTATTCTGCCGGGGGAACATCCCTCCGAGAGGGGGAAATCATCACCATCGATCCTCTCATCGAGAGGGGGTCAATCTCCATCAACAGCTTCACCAGCACAATATCCTCTCAAACCCTAGTTCATCTCTTGTATCTGATCTTTGTCTCAAAACCTCATATTGGTACCTGTGGGTTGCTAGTAGTGTTCATTACTCCTTGTATTTGATACTAGTTGGTTTATTCGGTGGAAGATTATATGTTCAGATCCCTTATGCATACTAATACCCCTCTGATTATGAACAAGAATATGATTTGTGAGTAGTTACGTTTGTTCCTGAGGACATGGGAGAAGTCTTGCTATAAGTAGTCATGTGAATTTGGTATTCGTTCAATATTTTGATGAGATGTATGTTGTCTTTCCTCTAGTGGTGTTATGTGCACGTCGACTACATGACACTTCACCATTGTTTGGGCCTAGGGGAAGGCATTGGGAAATAATAAGTGGATGATGGGTTGCTAGAGTGACAGAAGCTTAAACCCTAGTTTATACGTTGCTTCATAAGGGGCTGATTTGGATCCGTATGTTTCATGCAATGGTTAGGTTTACATTAATTCTTCTTTCATAGTTGTGGATGCTTGAGAGGGGGATTAATCATAAGTGGGATGCTTGTGCAAGGAAGGACAGTACCCAAGCACCGGTCCACCCACATATCAAATTATCAAAGTAACGAACGTGAATCATATGAGCATGATGAAAACTAGCTTGACGATAATTCCCATATGTCCTCAGGAGCGCTTTCCCTTATATAAGAGTTTGTCCAGGATTGTCCTTCGCTACAAAAAGGATTGGGCCACCTTGCTGCACCTTGTTTACTTTTGTTACTAGTTAGCTGTTACAAATTACCTTATCACAAAACTATCTGTTACCGATAATTTCAGTGCTTGCAGAGAATACCATACTGAAGACTGCTTGTCATTTCCTTCTGCTCCTCGTTGGGTTTGACACTCTTACTTATCGAAAGGACTACAATAGATCCCCTATACTTGTGGTTCATCAAGATGTTGTACTGAAGAGTGAGGATGCCAGAAGAGCGGTACCCATGCATCCTGTCGATGTTGTTTTGCTGCAACCAATGTTCGGAATTGCTGGAACCAGAGATCGAGGAAGGAACAATAGCGCATGGCATGCCAACGCTCAACCTGTGAGATGCTGCAATCGACAAGCTGAAATGATGGAACCGACAATGCCAGGGGTTACGATGGGCAGGGGGCATGTTAATGTTTTGCTGGGACGAGAGATCCTGAGTATCTATGATGGCGCGGTGATACAGAACCATTGTGTGGTCATGCGGGAACAGCGTGCGAATGTTTGCTACATCCGGGATGTCACCATGAACTGCGCTAAGGAGCGGGTGCGGCTTTCCCGCGATTCCAGTGGCGAGAGTGGTGAGCGGCGATGCTTTGGGGACCAATGACAAGGGTGCATCAGTTTTGCCGAGTTTTGCTGCAAACAGTCACGTACGGCAATGCGGTGGGAGATAGGGACTGGAAGCAAGGCGGTTGGGGGAGACGAACATTGAAGCAAGAGGGAGGCATGCGAGACATGGGGGCAATGGAAGACGGACCAGATTCGACGGATCAAATGACGGGAATGTTCCTATGGCTTGGTCTTCGAGGACAACTAAATACCAAGGATAAGATGATAAAAAAACATTGCACCACAGTTGTGCAACACAACGGATGTGATCTATGCCTAGCAATATAGTCAAGTTGTCGGAGGGATTGACCATGGGTAGCATCATCCGCACCCCTTAGTATTTCAAGACATCGGGGCTAGCAAAGACCCTCACACCTTCCAGACACACGGCCGACTCCTTGGTCCGGCTGGGCCCAAGTGGCCAGCTCCCATAAAGTGGCACCCTTTTAGAAGGCGGCTCTGGGGAGAGGCCGGCTCGTAGCAGACGGCCCCTCCTCCCCTCGAAGTTTGCGCTCCATCACTGTGACAAGATGGGGCATGGCTACAGGACCACCTACTGCCCCAAAACCCGGAGAAGCGTGGCTATAGTACGGGCCGACTAGGCGATCACCAGCCTGCTAGGCGCGGCACTGTAGCCATGTGGCTCATGACATGGCCCTTGTCAGCAAGGGCCATGCTCCCACGATGGGCGGTCGGTACGACCCGCAGGCGGTGGGCCCTACCTGTCCGTGAGCTCCTAGAAGACGGCGCTCCCCATGAAGGCGGCTTCGGGGGCGGGCCGGCATCCAGCAGCCGGCCCTCCCCTCCCAATTCATGCCCAATTACTCAGATGAGACGGAGCGTGGCTGCAGTGCGCGCTGACTAGGCGGCGGGACTATAGCCATTGGACTCCCGACGAGGTTTCCTTCATCAGGTATGATGCTACAGCAAAAGGCGATCAGCATGGCCCGCAGGCGGCGGGCCTTACCTGTCAGCCGGATTCTCAGCAGCCGGCGGGGCCCACCAAGCGGCGGGCCCCAACAGCCGGTGGAGAACCCTACAACCCTAGACACTGACGTCCGGGGTCCTTGAGGGAGTCCTGGATTAGGTGGTGTCCGGATAGCCGGACTATACCTTCGGCCGGACTCCTGGACTATGAAGATACAAGATTGAAGACTTTGTCCCGTGTCCGGAAGGGACTTCCCTTGGCGTGGAAGGCAAGCTTGGCGATACGGATATGTAGATCTCCTACCATTGTAACCGACTCTGTGTAACCCTAGCCCTCTCCGATGTCTATATAAACCGGAGGGTTTTAGTCCATAGGACGAACAACAATCATACCATAGGCTAGCTTCTAGGGTTTAGCCCCTCTGATCTCGTGGTAGATCTACTCTTGTACTACCCATATCATCAATATCAATCAAGCAGGACGTAGGGTTTTACCTCCATCAAGAGGGCCCGAACCTGGGTAAAACATCGTGTCCCCTGCCTCCTGTTACCATTCGGCCTAGACGCACAGTTCGGGACCCCCTACCCGAGATCCGCTGGTTTTGATACCGACATTGGTGCTTTCATTGAGAGTTCCTCTATGGCGTCGCCATCAGGTACGATGCCTCATCCCGTCTTTAAAGATGGCACCGTTGCTAAGGGAGCTTTGGCTGTCGGCCAAACTCTCCGTCTAGGTGGTTTCCTTATGACCGCATGTTCGGCTGTTGTGCCGACGATGACCTCTTGGGTCATCGAAAGCAATCTTCACGTCAGCTCGGAATTCGCTGAGCAGCTAGATCCAATGGAGCTCTCTTCCCTAAATGAGCTCTTGGATCGCATCGCCGCCCTGGGAGTCGCTACGGATTACGACCAGATTGGGTCTAAACCCGATCTGAGAGAGATTAACTCTCCCCAGGTCACCCATCACGTTGCCGTGGTAGAGGGACAGTGCGGCGACCCTTCATCTATCTTAAGGACTAGCTATGTACGGATTCCCAATCCCTCGAAGCCGGATACCCGCGGAGGGGAGGACATGTGACACTCCAAAATTTTTACTTTGGTTTTCAGCAAAAACTTTGTGGTTTTTGAAAAGAGGCCATTCAAAATTTTCCAGAAAACCTTCCTCTTAAGGAACTTTCTTTTCTTTGGCAAGGTTTTTATTCTGGCTTCAAACTTTGGTGTTTGACCTTTTGAAACTTCTTCTCTGTTGGTTCTCTCTCAAAATTATTTTTGGGAGTTTAATCTTTTTCTTTTAAAAAGAAACTCCATGAAATTTGGGATTTTCATATCTTGGAACCACCATGACTTGGCATTCTTGCCCATGTGGTAAAACCCCTCCAAAACCTCCCCTACAACTTGTGATCAACCTAAATTCTCTGTCCCAACTAATCCAAACTGGTTTTGGATTTTTATTCCAATTATTTTTCCCTCAATTCAATTCTGAAAATTATTTGGAGCCTGAGAGATTTTCAAAGCAAGTGCCCTATTGCATTTGAGTTTTGACCTCAAACCAATTCTCCTGGATTGTCCTTTGAACCCACAACCCAGAACCATCTTGATCCACTCCTCCTCTTTTCAATTTTTTCAAAATTCAGTCTCTGCAAGTTTGGACCAGATTTGCCAAATTTGGTGAAATTCATATCTACACTCCTCCAAAAATTCCACCAAAATTCAGGCAGCCTATTTGAGCAAGGAGAAGCCACTCCACCAAAAATCAGCTCAAGGAAAAATCACCAGAGGCCAATTTCATTCGGTCGAACACCTGGTGGGCACTGTTACTGTTCATAGTTCAGAAAATTCAGTTTTCAGTGTCATCTTCAGTCCGTCAGTTTCAGTCACGCGGCCACAGTGCCCTTGGCACGTTCCTCGCCGCCTCTTCCTCTTGTCCGAAGCTGCACACGCATGCGTGGAGCCTTCCTGGCGTCGGTAGCGCGCTGGCTCGCCCTCGCCGGCGTCTTCTGCGGCGTCGGGACCTCCCGTGGCGGCCGACAGGAGGCACACCACGGCAGAACGCCGTTCCGCGCCGCCCATCGCTCCCTGGCTCTCCACGTGGCCTCATGCACGCCAGCGCACGCCCGTAGCACAGCCACCGTGGCCGGCAAGCACGGAACGCGCTCTCCGCCGCCGACGGGCCCGCACCATCACCGTTCCGTCGAGCTCGCCCTTAACACCCAAACCCCGGCCAGTTCAACACCAAAACGGACCCGTTGGACCTCCGTGATGATGCTCGACCCCCTAACCACCCCGACCGAGCACTGCGCCACCGTAATCGCTCGCCGGTGATCCTCGTTCATGGCAACCGCCTCGGACCGCCTATATAAAGGGGTCCCGAGCTCACTCTCGCCCACGCAGCACCTCCACTACTCACCAACACCCCACCAGGCCACTAGGGGGACCTCGAGGAGGTCTCCTCCCCCAGCTCCGGCCGCCTCGCCCCGCCTCGGCCTCCAGCTCGATTCACTTCGGTGAGGCCACCTCCGGCGCCCAAACCTCGTCCGTAGCCCTCTCTTGCACCCAGTAGTCTAACCCCCACCTCAATTTAATCTTTGCAGCCCTCTCCGACGAGCTCCATCCACGCCCGAACCACCGTCCGCCGGAGTTGAGGTCGCCGTCGACGTGCTGCTCACCGGCGACCAACACCACCACCCACCGTTGCGGAAGGACACGGTGAGCACATTGGTAACCTCTGATCCCCATGCCTCGCCGTGGATCGCCGCCGGCGACCACAGCAGCTCTCGGGCGCCGACGAGCCTCGTCCCTCCCATTTGAAAATTTAAACATGACAAGTGGGACCCGCTGTCAGCCTCTCTGTCCTTTCTTAACGAAGCGTTATCTGAAAACGCCTTCTGCCAAATACGTTTTCTCTTTGGGCTGGCGTAATCTCTACCGAAGCGTTTTCTGCTTTTATAAACTAGCCCCTGGAAATCTTCTGTTTCATTACAGATAAGTCCCTGGACAAAAACCCTTATAACTTTTAATCAGAAAAGTATTTTTGATTGATTCTTTTTCTGTTCTCTTTAAAATTTTGTCTAGTTTTTTATTAGATTTATGTGAAAAATATTTGGTTTACCTTCTGTGCTCTCCTTGGTATTTACGTTAGCGCATATATCTTCTTTAAACGTAGATACCGAAGGAGGTGACGGAGCCGCGAACTTCACCGAGCTAGGCTCCGACTACTCTGAACCAGGCAAGCATGTTTGAACTTTTGATATGATGAGTGTCTTGGCATGTTTTGCATTTAGTTAGTTTCATGGCATGCCGGTGAGTATACCGATGAAACGTTATTTTATGTGATAATGAGGTAAGTGAGTTCGATGATCCATACGTGGATGAATGTGAATATGAATGGCCATGTGTTGGCATGAGGATGGGTACGACGGCAGTGTTGTAGCATGCCAGTCTTACGCCAGACTATGTGACTTCAGTGTCAAACCATATCGGTCCAGTACCTATCATTTCCTTCCTTGTACTACCACATGTTTTCCGCAAGGAATATGGTTTAGTAAGTTCCAAACCGCTTTCATGGTACACACCAAAGAGGAGAGGCCGTGATGATGGTTCCATGGCCCTGGATTAAAGCCAGTCATCCGGTCAGGGGGCATGGGTGTTTCCGGTTGGGACCGAGAGGGGGGCACCCCTTAGAGCGCGCGTATATAAATGTGATCCCATGCTATTCGAGATTGTGATCTCCCCGTCTCAAAAGTTTTTCTTGGACGATGACTAGGGTGATTCCTAGCATCGAGAGGTAGGATGGGTGTGTACCGGTTAGCTGTGTTTTCTTCTGAAATACCGTAAACGGAACTAGTCCTTCGTGACTACGGAAATCCGTTGACTGTGGGAAAAATTTTGTACAAACTCTGCAGAGTCATATATTCCTCCAAATCATCTCTTCCATGTCAAGTTTCGTTCCTTCTTATCCTAATCAATTGTCAGCTTTGATGACAGAGACTCCGGTGAATCGCATGAGTGCTAAGTCCGGTTAAATGATCACTCCTGTGGATGGACTAACCCGTTTGTTTTCATGTATTGAATGTTTATTATGATTATTATTTACTTGTGAATAAAAGCCCTTTATGTGATGTCGCTCAGACGTCCGACTGTGGCATTTCTTTTTAAAGCCCTTTCTGCGATGTCGCTCAGACGTCCGACTGTGGCATTTCTTTTAAAGCCCTTTATGTGATGTCGCTCAGACGTCCGACTGTGGCATTTCTTTTTAAAGCCCTTTATGTGATGTCGCTCAGACGTCCGACTGTGGAATTTCTTTTAAAGCCCTT